>NW_025968841.1:0-19695 GCF_021869965.1 Rhincodon typus
GTATGGGTGTACCAGCTCACTATGGTGTATGGGTGTACAAGCTCACTGTGGTGTATTGGTGTACCAACTCAATATGGTGTATGGGTGTACCAGCTCACTATGGTGCATGGGTGTACAGGATAACTGTGGTGTATGGGTGCTGTAGTTCACTGTGGCATATGTTTGTGCCAGCTAACTATGATGTGTGGGTGTACAAGCTTACTATGGTGTATGGGTGTACCAGTTCATTATGGTGCATAGGTGTGCCAGCTCACTACACTGTAGGGGTGTGCCAGCTCACTATGCTGTATGGGTGTCCCAGCTCACTATGGTGTACGGGTGTCCAAGCTCACTCAGGTGTATGGGTGTGCCAGCTCACTATGGCCCATGGGTGTGCCAGCTCACTACGCTGTATGGGTGTGCCTGCTCACTATGGTGTATGGGTGTCTCAGCTCCCTGTGCTGTATTGGTGTGCCAGCTCACTGTGGCATATGGTTGTGCCAGCTAACTATGATGTGTGGGTGTACCATCTCATTATGCTGTATTGGTGTACCAGCTCACTATGGTGTATGGATGTACCAATTCACTACAGTATATGGGTGTACCAGCTCAGTATGGTGTATGGGTGTGCCAGCTCACTACGTGTATGGGTGTACCAGCTCACTATGGTGTATGGGTGTGCCAGCTCACTACAATATATGGATGTACCAGCTCACTATGGTGTATGGGTGTACCAGCTCACTATGGTGTATGGGTGTGCCAGCTCACTATGGTGTATGGATGTCTCAGCTCTCTGCAGTGTATGGGTAAACCAGGTCACTAGGGTGTATTGGTATATCAGCTCACAACACTGCTCATAACGGAGACAGCTGTCTGTTTTTGTCTAGGAACAAGTAGGACCTGCTGGCTCTAAAGTGATGGAAGGAAATCTCTGCCAGATCTAACTAGAAGAGTTTTTGCAATTAGTTACAGCTTAAAATGATATGGTAGACATTGTTGCAGAGTCTTTCAAGATGACCTGATTGTAAGCCTGACTCTTTCAAGATCCTAGGAAGTTCTGTCCACATGTCCATGAGACATTATGAAGGTGGGTCGTGTTTATGTCACACCTCAGTCTTACTCCTTTCAAATGTATTTGCAACATCTGAGTTTGGCACGCAGTAAGGACACACTTAGCCTCAGCACCTCTGGGCTCAGGAAAGAATAAAATGCAGCTACGCTTTCCATTTTTGATTATCAATCTATTAATGGACTATCTGCAGTTGTCTGTTGCAAGGGCCATGTGTTACTGAGGACAGAAATTGACAAAGGATCAATGCTGTCCTTTGTCAGATTATTGCTCTGAAATGGCCATTTCGACAAAAGAGCTGTAATTCAGTAAGAGGATTCAGGAGAGAAGGTTAGGAAATGACAGTAAATACTTGGAAAGTATTTCTTTCATTCCAGCACTCGGGGTGTGGTATATGAAAGGGTAATGACATTTTGCGCACTGGAAAACCACAGCATTTCCTTTGCACACCAACAATAGTGAACGTCATTTCTTATAACTAATTTATGCAGATTGTTGGGCAGTGCGACTGAGACAATTTATTCCATCACAGAATCATCTATTACTGCACAGTCCACGCTGGGTTCTGTTTCTGATTGCTTTTCCCTAAAGAGAGAATCGCTGTTCAAAAACAAACATCAAACAGTGTGACTTCTCTTCGCTGAGAGACGGGATGTATTTCCTTAGGAGTTCTACTACAGCAGAAATATAGGTCTGCACAGAAGCAGGGTTTCTGCTCAATTAACAGAAGTAGAGCAGAGAGAATCTAATGAAAATTTACTGCCAGATCTCAAACTCAGTTAGACAGTTTTGTCTGCTGTCACCATCTGGCATCTTAATTTTAGATTTACTTCTTTCATAGGATGTGGGTTTTGCTGACAATGTGACATTCCCAATCCCATTTATGAACCAGATGGGCTTTTACAACAAGCGTTACTGGCATAACAGTCACAGTTCCAAGTATTTTGTCTAAATTCATTAATTGATTGACTTCCACTAGTGGTCATTTGAACTCATGTTCCCAGAATATTGTCTGGATCACCTGCCCAGGGACATTACAAGTCACTATCATCTCCATGTTAGGCAAAACTATCCACAATTTACATATGAATTAGGAGCAGTAGTAGGCCATTCAGCCCCTTGAGGCTACTCTGCCATTTGACAAGATCGTGGCAGATCTAATTGCAGCCTGAACTCCACTTTGCTGCCTCTCTCTGTATCCACTGATTCCCTTGTCAGCCAATTTGAAGCAAGTACAGTCCATAGCAATAATGTGATGCAGGAAGGTTATGTTGATATCAGTGAGTGACAGTAGAGATGGTGAATATGTTAGTAAAGCATCAGTAAACTACAGGATACCAGAACCCATTTTTTTTAAACTAATTCTCCCTCACCCTCTGCTGAAAATATTCAATCATTGACAGATGGACACCTCAGGCTGAGCCTGATTTAGTCCACTAGACATTTTAGTTTATTCATGTGAGCATCGCTGGCTTGTCCAGAATTTATTGTCCAATCCTAGTTTTTATTTCAATTCATGGGTGAGGGCATCACTGTCTGGCCTACATTTGCTGCCCGTCCCTAGTTGCCCTTCAAAAGGAGGTTGTGAGCTGCCTTCTGGAACTGCCAAAATCCATTTGACCCACAGTGTGATTTGAGGCTGAATTCCAGGATTTCGACATAGTGGCAGTGAAGGAAAGGCAATATATTTCAAATTCAGTGGCTCGGAAAGGAACTTGCAAATGCTGGGGTTCCAATGTATCTGCTGTCCTTGTCCTATGAGATGGCAGTGGTCATGAGTTATGAAAGGTACTGTCTAAGGATATCTAGTCAGTGGTTTGTGAATGTTAGACTGAGGCCAAATGTCATACACCAGCTGGGATTGGAGACCTGGGCTAAAACCAGGTATTGATTCTGGAGACAACAAGATGTAGAGCTGGATGAACACAGCAGGCCAAGCAGCATCAGAGGAGCAGATTCTGGAGCCTCTTGGTTTGTTACCTGTCAGAACCACAAGGGGTGCTATCTACAACCTCAACTATAAGGACCCACCAGGATCAGTTAATAACATCAAAGCCAAGGTGGAGCACTGGTTGATTGTAGGTGGAAATTCTCACTGGGACCCATCAAATACTTTGCTGTCCCGAAGGGAGACTATCAAACACTACCCATTACTTTGTTTTAAGCTTGTCCATCACTTGCTAGGCCAGTATTTATTGCCAGTTAACCACATTGTGGGAGTCTGGAGCCACTTGTAGGCCAGACCAGTTTCTTTCCCTAAAGGACATTACTGAAGCAGATGGGTTTTTCCAACAGTGGATTCATGGTTATCATTAGACTCTCCATTCCAAACTTTTGTTTTATTGATTTAAATTCCACCATCTGCCATGATGGGATTCAAACCTGGAACATTGCCAGGGTAAGAGATAACAAGGTGTAGAGCTGGATGGATACAGCAGGCTAAGCAGCATCAGAGGAGCAGGAAAGCTGACATTTCGTGCCTACACCCGAAACATCAGCTTTCCTGCTCCTCTGATGCTGCTTGGCCTGCTGTGTTCATCCAGCTCTACACCTTGTTATCTCAGATTCTCCAACATCTGCAGTTCCTACTATCTCTGAAACATTGCCAGGGTCTCTGGATTAACAATCCAGCGATAATACCATTATACCATCACCTCCCCATATCGTGATTTGTTGTGTCATTAGTTTTAAAAGTCAGAGAAAGTGAAAGAGTGATTGTTGTCCTTTAAAATGAGCAGATGACTACAAAGTAAGGATGCTTGCCATCTTAAATAAATCACCCATATATTTCCTGTATAACAGCAAATAATTGCTTTATGTTTTTAGCCTTGCTGGAATGTTCATTTTTAAAGCTGTCTAATGGAAATCTGTAAGAAGAAAGAATTTGCATCTGTATGTTTGTTTACAATTAGCATGCCCGCACGATATTCCAATGAAGGGAAACCGCAGTCATTTTTGCATTGTAAACAGTCACAAAGCAGAGAGGTGACATAGCCCTTCAGAGCAGCCTGATGGTGTTCATCCCTATTTTTCAGCACCCAGAACATTATGGATTTGAACAGGATTTTGATCATGGCTGAACCTCTTCCTCAAAGCCAACCTCCTACATTTCCATATCCCTTAAACCCGTCGAAATCCACCATTCTATTGAATTCCACCTTGAACATGCTCATCAACTGAGCATCAGTTCTGTGGGGTAGAGAATTCCAAAGATCCACAATGTCCTTTGAGTGAAGAGGTTTCTCCTCCTCACAGTCATATTCTACATCCTCTAGTTCTAGATGCTTCAGTCAGTAAAATCATCCACCAAGCACCTGCCCTATCAAGATCCTTACAAATGCTATGAAAACACCTTATTCTTTACTGTTCCAGGAAATATAGGCATGGTCTACTCAATCTCTCTTCATGAGAGACAAAAAGACTGCAGATGCTGGAATCCAAGGTAGACAAACAGGAGGCTGGAAAAACACAGCAAGCCAGGCAGCTTCTGGAGGAAAGGAGCAGACAATGTTTCAGGTATTACCCTTCTTCAGGACTGGATGTGGGGGTAGGGGGAGTTGTAGATAAAGGGAGCGGGTGGGGTGGAGGCAGAATGGTGATAGGTAGACACTGGTGGTAGGTACGACCTGGTTGGTCAATGGGAGGGATAACTCCGGTTGGTGGCTGGAAGGGAGAGTCAGGAGGTGGAATGGAAGGGAGAAGGTGGAGCTGGAAGGGAAGCCGGAGGGGGGGATGGTTGGGAAGGTTATTTGAAATTGGAGAACTCAATGTTGAGTCCTCTGGGCTGTAGGGTGCCCAGGCAGAAGATAAAGTATTGGTCTTCAAATTTGCGTTCCAAGTCGCTGCGACACTGGAGGAGGCCGAGGATGGACATGTCGGAGGAGGAGTGGGCCAGGGTGTTGAAATGGGCGGTGACCGGGAGTTTAGATTAGGGGTTACGGGCCAGGTGAAGTTGCTCAGCGAAATGGTCACCTTGTCTACGTTTGGTCTCACCGACGTAGAGAAGATCACATCGGGATCACCTGATGCAATAGACTAGGTTGGAAGAGATGCAGGTGAAGCTCTGATTTACTTGAAAGGGCTGTTTAGGGCCCTGGATGGAGGTGAGGGAGGTGGTATGTGGGCTAGTGTTGCATCTTTTACAGTTACAGGGGAAGGTACCGGGCGGGTTAGAGTGGTTGGTGGGGAGTGTGGCACGAACTAGGAGTGGTGAAGAGAATGGTCCTTGTGGAAGGCAGAGAAGGGTGGGGAGTAGAAGATGTTCCAGGTGGTGGTGTCTAGTTGGAGTTGGCGGAAGTGTTTGAGGATGATACGTTGGATGTGGGGGCAAGTGGGGTGGAAAATGAGGACAAGGGGACCCTATCATTATTATGTTTGGAGGGAGGGTGGTGGTTAAGAGCTGTGGAGTGGGGAATGGACGAGGCACGGTGGAGGGCTGTCTGAATGACAGAGGGAGGAAAACAGCTTTGTTTGAAAAAGGCAGGATCCGGGACGCTTGGGAGTGGAACGTCTCCTCATCACAGCAGATGTGATGGAGGTGGAGGAATTGCGAAAATGGGCTGGAGATTTTGCAGGATACAGGGGTGGGAGGAGGTGTAATCTAGGTAGCTATGGGAGTCTGTGGGTTTATAGTAAATGTCAGTCCGTTAGCTTTTGCCAGAAATGGAAATGGAGAGGTCAAGAAAGGGGCGGGAGTGTCTGAGACAGACCAAGTGAACTTGAGGGTGGGGTGGAAGTCGTTAGCGAAGTTGATGAACTGCTCCAGTTCAGCCTGGGTGCAGGATGCAGCACCGATGCAGTCATCGATGTAATGGCGGAAGAGTTGGGGAACAGTGCTGGTGTATTACTGAAGAGGGACTGTTCAACATAACTGACAAACAAGCAGGCATAGCTGAGGCCCATGCGAGTGCCCATAGCAACCCCCTGGATTTGGAGAAAGTGGGAAGAATTGAAGGAAAAGTTATTGAGGGTGAGGACTAGTTCGGTGAGGTGGAGAAGGGTATTGATGTGGGGTGTCTGGAGAGAGGAAAAAACTGAGGGCCTGTAGGCTGTCCTTGTGGGGTATGGATCTGTATAGGGATTGCACATCCATAGTAAAACTGAAGTGCTAGGGGCCAGGGAACCGGAAGTTTCTAAAGAGATGGAAGGCATGATTTGTGTCCTGGATGTAGGTGGAGAGTGCCTGGACCAAGGGGAGAGCATGGAGTCGAGCTAGGAAGAAATGAGTTTGGTGGGGCAGGAGCATGCGGAGACACTGAGTCAGCCAGGGTAGTTGGGGTTGTGGATCTTAGGGAGCTGGTAGAACCAGGCAGTGTGAGACTGGGAGACTACAAAGCTGGAGGTGGTGGAGGGGTGGTCACTGGAAGCGATGAGATCATGGACTGTGTGGGAGACGGTGATTTTATGGGCCATGGTGGGCCTGGCTCTCTTTCCAGCCCCACCTGCTCCCTTCCATTCCACCTTCTGACCCTCCCTTCCAGCCACCAGCCTGATTCGTCCCTCCCATTGACCAACCAGGTCAAACCTACCACCAGTGTCCACCTATCACCACCACTCCGCCTCCACTCCACTCCCACCTCCATTTATCTGCAGCTCCCCCTACCCCCACATCCAGTTCTGAAGAAGGGTAATACCCGAAATGTTGACTTCTCCTTCCCTCCAGATCCTGCCTGGATTGCTGTGTTCTTCCAGCCTCCTGTTTGTCTACCTCGCCTCATAATACTCTGTCGAATGATGGTCAATAGTGACACAACCTAAAGCTGCAGATTTCTACTTTGCACTGCGTCAGCACAATAACTGTCACTGCCACTGTTGACTTCAGTACTCCTGACCTAGGGAGAGGTCAAATTTCTACTCCTCACTCTCAAACTGCAATTCTCACTTAACAGTGTTAACAGAGGATTATGTAGGGAATATGGCACAGAAATAGCTATTTTGCTCAAACAGTCCATACTGATGTTTAAACTTCACTCAAGTCGTCCCCACCATCTGTTTTCATTTAAAGTTGCTATTGTAACCATCTATCCACCTTGTCCCTTCTATATTTGGCTAGTTCGGTTTTTCCTTAAATTATACCTATCCCTATACTATTCTCTTCAACTATTCCCGATGGTAATGAGCCAAGTGGGTGCCAACTACCCAACAATTGACTCCTGGTGCCATATGTGGGAAACATCCTGACTCTGACTATCCCAAGTGGCTGACCTACTGTGTACAAGCTCCTGGACTGGTATCCCCTGACTTACTGTACCGTGACCCCCCGAGTGAAAGCTATCGTCCTTGTCTTGACTGAGGCCTGCTGACACTATGGCAAGCTTCCTTCCTTTGTGTCTTTGCTAAACGGCATAGCAAATCAAAAACAATATGAGCCTGATATTGCTGACTGAAGGGGCAAAGCACAAAATGACAAGACAAAGCAATGTTAGGCAGGGACACTGTAAGTCTCAATGTAGGCTTGTAGTGAGTGAGTGTTATGACAGTGAGCAAAGAACCTGGAGATGCAGCTTAGTCCAGTCCATGGGTTGGGTGCATATCCTGAATGCTCAGTGTCCATGCTGCAACATTCCAATGATAGTCGTTGGTGCAGCATTGAAGTGCAGGCATGGATCGGAGATGCACCATGAGGGTTCTTAGATGATGGCAAATGTCTGATGTAAATGTCCATGGATGTGGCGTGGATGTGACTAGTGCCCATGGAGTGCGGCCTAAGGTGTTAGTTTCTAGTGTAGAACATGGAGGTCTTTCTGAGCAAACAGTCAGCTGAATTTGCCAGGTATCGCTCTGATGTCCATGTCAAGTTTCCTTGATTTTCAGCTTGTTTGGTGTGTTTAGTAAAATAGGAAGCTGAATACTATTAAGGTAAGTTAGGCCGGCAACAAGGTATTTAATGAGCAATAATCCCCTTTAATTGTCAACTCATTGCTGCCCAGCGAGAAATGTGCCCATTCATTTGTCAAAAGCATTAAAGGTGGAGCACAATGCTCCCAACATCGAGATGAGCCTTGCTGGACTTCTCATCGGATTCTCATCCACAAAGCACACAATCATCCATATCACTCAGACCCCTATAAGATTCTGTACATTCTCTGAAGACCGTGGTAGAGATCCTGCTCCATCCCAGTTCACTCTCTATAATCACATGACATTATCATCCTGTTATCATACACCCTACCATTATGCTGATATCTCATTCCAAATAATACTGCTCAATACTGACCCTGCTACCCTCTCAGTGTGGTCTCACACATGAGGAATTGCTTCTCAGCACAGGTACCAGAGAACCTGTAGATTTGTATACTCTCGCAGATATTAACAAATATACAGGAAAGAAGAAATTTACATTTTAAAGTTCACTTGGTCATTTCATCAGGAAGTTTTAACATGCTTACAACACAGAGCAAGATACCATGCATAGCAAACCAGATAATTAGTCAGCAATGGCCTCAAATTTCCTCAAAGCTGTTGTCACTCCACCACTGGAAGTACAGCAGAAAACACAAGACAGTGTTTTACTCCTGACAAAGCTGGACCTGAAGAACAGACAATTTGCAGCTAATGTGTTTTCAGTGGTGTTGGCTGAGCAAGCAACTTGACTGAGCAAGGAAAGTCTCCTATTGAGCAGAGAACAGAATTGTTGAGGATATTTTAATTTTCAGCATGGTTTGAATGCCTCAGCTTCAAAGACATTGCTGCAGTGTACAGAGAGTTCAGCAAGCTTGTGCCTGTGCACACAGTCAAATATTAATGATGCCTAGTGCCTGGTCTGACCGTGTCTTGAAATTCTGTTTATTCCATTTAAAATAAACATCCTAGAACACAGAGTGGTCCAGTGCTTTGTAATTTGTCAGGACGAAGGTGGTTTTACAACTCTTGAGTTACATGACAGGATATTATAGTCCCGTTTACAATGAATAATTTTAGCTCTCTAGACTTGAGTATCATGTCACTCAAATAATCAAATTAGGAGGCTTTTTGTTGTTACACCTGATATGAAACTACTGTGATGAGCTTTTGAAAGAGAAGCTCAAATACTTTGGAAAGAGAATCCAATTTGCCGTGGCTAGATCGAATTTCTGTGTGCATGAAGGGAAGGGTTATGTACTGTATCAGCTCCCTTCCAATGGGTATTCAGCTGCCACAGCAAGATAAACCAGCCAGACATGTTCACATTGTTTGTTATGTTTTTCTAGATGTTGTCAATCACATTGGGGTTCATTTAACAGCAGCAGTGTATTATAAGGCTGGAATAATAGCATTGTACTATAATGGGATATTTCCTGTTACCTTCAGAGAAACTCCAGGGAGCAATGTCATGATACCCTAAAGCATTAGAGTGTGGTGAAAATGTACCCCAGGTCATCTTGCTAATAAACACTGAAGAGTTATTGACCTGATATTCCAGACAGTGATGAAGAGGGTACACCCAACACAAACTGCAATTCAACTGCCCAATGGCCTATTTTTAGTCAACATGTTCTGGTAAATTCTATGTATTGTGACACATGGCTTGAACAAAATATTCTGCTCAAATGTAGGGTCACTACCACTGCATCGCAAAACCTCAACATGCCTGATGTGAATTTTTTTTAAATTTATTCATTTATGGGATGAGTTATCATCGGCCAGGCAAGCATTTATTGTCCACCCTAGAGGGCAGTTTAGAGTCAACCACATTGCTGTGGGTCTGGAGTCACGTGTAGGTCAGACCAGGTAAGGATACCAGTTTCCTTCCCTAAAGAACATTCCTGAACCAGGTGAGATTTTCCTACCAATCAACAATGGATTCATGGTCATCATTAGACATCTAATTCCAGATTTTTTAAAAATTGAATTCAAACTTCACTACCTGCCATGGCAGGATTTGAATCCAGGTCCTCAGAACATTCCCTGGATCTCTACAGTAACAGTTCACTGATAATACCACAGGGCCATTCCCCACTGAACACACTACAGTTGCACCATAAACCCATCACATATTTTGAATCAATCTGTTTGGACATGTTATCTCACATCCCCAGAGCAGGTGGGACTTGAACACAGATCTTCTGGTTCAAAGGCAGGGACACTACCACTGTACCAGAGGGCACAAATTCCAATTATCTTTTTACACAGATGCCACCTCCAGGAGGTTTCCAACAATAACCAGAGCCAGGATGCCAAGTGATGAGGGTAATGTCAGTGAAGCCATGTCCCTCTGTTTTCAACATGAAATGAAGGCCTCACTTCAGTTCTTTGATGGGGATCTAAATCAAGCTGACATTCCTCAACACCGCACAATGACCCCTCAACCTCCTGATACCATCCACCACCACTTTCCTTCTCCCCCAGCAATGCTAACCCCACCCTCAGCCTCATACAGTGTTCACCTCACCCCCCTCCTCCCCAGATAGTGTTCTACCCCTCTTCAGTCACCAACGTTGTCCACCCTTTCACAATGCTTCCACCCTTTCCTCACCTTCCCCTTCTAGGTTACTCTTCCCACATGATGGGCCACTCCACTCCCCATGCACCCCTGATAATGTCAGCCCTCCCCACCTCAGCCGGGAATTCCCGGTGGCGAGTCCAGCTGGGGTGGGTGAACGTTGTCCAGGTGGCAAGGGGGAGGGTGTGCGGGCCGAAAATACGATTTTCACTGCATTCAGAACCCCACGCCATGATCCTCAAGACATTTTAAGGATGAGGAGTGGCCAGTGTGCAAAACACCCAGCTGCCCACACGGTTCCCTGTTCGAAACAGGGGACAGAATTTGCATTTCCTCCAGCACACCATATCCTTCTGGTGGCATAAGGTTTGAACAACCATCATGCTCACATTGGGTTTGACAGTTTCCGAATAAAATGGAAACCCTGTTGAAGCGTTACTCAGAAATATAAGTATGAAGCTTTTTCACACCTTCAAATGTCGCTCTTCACAGCTATAATGTAACAGAGATGTATTTTCAATGCACAATTTTTAATTCTAATTCGTCTTAGGGATCTATCCTTCAAAGCTAAGTTAACCTTACATTAGAAAGCATTGTGTAACGGTTCAAATGCATCATAGTACTTTACACCTTGAAAAATACAGAAGGTGTCCTCTGCTTTAATGATATTATAGTTTAGCCTGGCTTTTTAACAAGCTGCTTCTGAATGTGGAAAATCTCCACTGCACCTGCTCCCCTTCTATTGATTGATGGGCATTTTTCTTTGAAATAGAAATGGATGTGTGTTCTGTCATCTCAAATGGAAGCTCTCGTTATAATGGTTGTATTGTCATGAATGCTTAACTGGGCTTCAAAAGCTTCAGTTTAGCAGGTAATCTTAGAACTATTGAGATTTTCACGAGCCCATAGCAATAGAACATGTCTGTGGTACTGTTTCTAACTTGCTTACAAACAATAAAAGGGGTCTATGTTGCATGGTGGCTCAGTGGTTAGCACGCTGCCTAACAGAGCGAGGGACCAAGGTTAGATTCTACCCTCGGGCAACTGTCTGTGGGGAGTTTGCATGTTCTCCTTGTGTCTGTGAGGGCTTCCTGCCACAGTCCAAAGATGCGCAGGTTAGATGGATTGGCCATGATAAATTACCCCATAGTGTCCAGGGATGGTAAAGTTGGGTGGATCGGCCATGGGAAATGCAGAGTTATGGGGATAGAGGGTGTGGGTCTGGGTGGGATGCTCTTTGGAAACTTTATGGGCCAATTGGTTTCTATCTGTGCAGTAGGGATTCAATGAAATTGTGTTTGTATTCAGGGTTTTTCTTTAGCTTCTTCAAGGTTAATATTTTCCAATGATTTTAAAATATTTCTCTTTACTATTACTTGTCTGTCAAGAAGTCTTTAGAATGGATAATGAGTGAGTGGGAATGGAGGATACAAAGAGTGTACTTAAAGGTGGCATGGGTGAACTGAGGAGTATGGGTAATCTATAGATAGCATGGATGGGGTATGGGCTGGCATGGAATGTAGGTGATGGTGAGGATTGTAGGGCTGATGTTTGAGGGGGGTCTTTAAACAACGTTAGGAGCTTGGCTGGTATGTTGGGGTACTGAGATCAGGTTTCTAACTGGCTCACCACAGCACTCCCATTTCTCTCACTCTCCATCATGGTTTACAGACTATACTGTAGAGGTGACCACTTTGTGAAAGGACAAAAATGGCATGTGAAGTCTCACAATGGTCAGTTGTAAGATTTGCAAACCTCAGAAGTGCACAACTTGGGTTTTCTTGGTTCCAAATGAAAATAAAGCTCAGAAAACCCATTCTGGCTCACCAGCAGTACCTGCTGAAGAAAGTGGGTACCTTAGCAAATCTTCAAATTATAACGATAAATGTTACATTCAGCAGGTTCCAAACAGCCTGATTCAGTGGAACAGTGTGGGAACCCAAAGATTGTAAGCTCTGGGTGCCAGTAGAACAAAGACGTGTGCTGGCGAGCAACAGTTATACCTACTGCCAAGGTAGAGGTATTTGGCAAAGTGGGCACTTTCACTGCTATTGGTCCCCCCAGTATTGATGTCATGTGCACTACACCAGCAGTTTGGGTCCACACTAGTTGAGGAAGAGGCAGCAATGATAATCCAGTCACAAGGCCAGTCAGAGTCTCCAACCCCAAAGTGTTTTCTAACTGTGTGATAATGGACACCTTTTCCTGACAGTGTCAGCAGTTTTCAGGGATATCTGGGCTAGGGTTCAGGTGTAAACACTAGAGTGAGCCCTGCTTATGCCAACAATGCCACGTTCTTCCTGGAATCTAGACCTCCATGGGAGAATGTGATGGGGACAGCAGAAATCGCAGTAAGGAAGATGTTACACCGGTCTTGCCTCCTTATTATGTCACCATTTTTGGAACAGATGGAACCCTTGCCCCCATGACCTTTAGGAACTCACTCCAGATGCTTTTCTGGGCAGAAAGCCAGCCACTATGGGGGAATTGCCACATTTCACAACACTCCAGGTCATTTTCATCGTCTACAAACAAATTATCCTGCCTTCCTCCATTGCATCTGAGGCCCTGCAGAAATTCAGGGCTTGAATGTCACATCTCCTACATGAGGAAGCTCATTTTTTTTGACCCATCTGGTCATTCACAAGAAATGATGGGATCAAGACCACCTGAAAGGTAGAAGGAAAAGAATCAGAGTATATTTTAGCTGCAACAGGTGGACACTAAAGTTTAAAAGGTTCAGTCATAGATTTAGTCTGCAGTACTACTTGATTACATAACAGTACCAAGGGTCCTACAACTTGCTGGCTGCATTTGGCAAGAGCCTATTAATTAAACACATTGCATCATAAATACTCCAGAAAATATCACTCAGCTGCTGTATCTGAGAATGGAATTGAGTTGGGGGAAGGAATACTGAGATCAATGAACAAGTGTATCAATGCCTCCATGATATATAATACAATAAAACTCTATGCATTGGGTCAAATGCTTTGGACGTTTAAATCAAAAAGAAAGTGCTTTAACTAATCAAGTATGCTAGTTGCTAGGCTACTGTAACCATTAGTTTCACAGCAGGATGTTCAATGCTCTCTACATTCCAAGTTCAGTCATGAAGACTCCTGAAGAATAAATAGAATTAATGAGCTGTTTACTCCAAACATTAACCCCATGGTAGGGTGATTTATGAACAGAAACCAATGAAGACACCAAGCTTTTTCTTCTGTGATTCACCCAACATGATCTCAGGCTGTAAATTATCGATGGGATCACCATGATGAATATTTACATATAACTTAGGGTCCTTCACCTGCGAGAACAACTGGGAATATTTCAGAAAGTAATTACAAATAGTGCTCCTCTCTCTCTGGCTTCATTTAACTCATTGCTTCCTGTGCTGACTAAACAGAGGAAAGGGAATAAGCAAGTAAACCCATAGACCAGAGGTTGGGAATTCTGTGCTGAGTCACTCACCTCCTGACTCCCCAAAGACTATCCACCATCTACAAGGTACAGGTCAGGAGTGTGATGGAATACTCCCCACTTGCCTGGATGAGTACAGCTCCGACAATGACCAAGACACTCAACACAATCCAGGCTACAGGCACACCAGCCACCATCTTAAACATTTGTTCCCTCCACCACCAACGAGAGTGTCAGCAATGTGTACCGTATAATGCAGCAACTCACCAAAGCTCCCTCTAAACCCACAAAGTCCACCAGCTGGAAGAACGTGCACAGAAGACACATGAGAACACCATCACCTGCAAACTGCTCTCCCAGCCACATGCCATCCTCCCTTGGGAATATTGCCAATCCAGCTCTGTCACTGGTTTTTAAATACTGGAACTCCTTCCTTAACAGCACTACAATGGATTACAGAAGTTCAAGAGGGATTCTCCCAATCACCTGCTCAAAGGGAATTAGGGACAGTCAACCAAAACAGGCCTTGCTAGCGACTCCACATCAATATCCACTGGGGAAGCAGAAACCTCCACATTTCAGATGAATGGATTCATTATAGTCAGGCTCTGTGAGATCGAGTAATTAAAGTGTTGGGAGAACAATGGTACACAGACTCCGAAGCTATTATTTCCTTTGGGCGTTCCCCTGATCATTATCTGTGTCAATACCACACTCCAGACAAGGCTACCCAAGTTATAAATGTAGAAACTAGGAGCAGGGCCAGGCCATTCTGCCCTTTGAGCATGTCCTACCATTCAATATGATCATGACTGATCCTCTATCTGAAAAGCATATTCCTGCTATCTCTCCATACCCTTTGATGCCTTTAAAATATAAAAATGTATCAATCTCTTTCTTGAGTATATACAGTGACGTAGTCTCCACAGCCTTCTGTAGTAGAAATTTCCACAGGTTGACCATCCTCTAAGTGAAGAAATACTATAAATTATTCAAGTCAATCAAATTATTAGGGTCCATATCAGATGACCTAAATTTTCAAGCCTCTGGGTGAGGAGGGGGAATCTGACTCCCCTTCTATACTCATCCACTCCCTCAATTGGTCACATCAAAAGAATGAATTTATTACTTACTACGCACAAGAAGAAATAACAATGCAACATGCACACACACATTAGAAATGAGAAATATGTGCAAAAAAGACAAGGCTAAAGGATTTTCTGAAGAAGGGTCCAGACCCGAAAAGTCAGCTTTCCTGCTCCTCTGATGCTGCTTGGCCTGCTGTGTTCATCCAGCTCTACACATTGTTATCTTAAGGCTAAAGGATGTGTGATTTAGTCTCTAGGTTATTCACAAAGAGTAGATAAAGGAGCATCAATAGTCATATAGTTGATTTTGAGATTTCTAGCTTTTCAGGTCGATTGAAATTATTTTATCTTGTTTGCTTCTAACTGGCTCGCTTTCTAGCTAGCTTCAAGCGTTTTAGAGTGACAGACTCCTTTGCCTGCAACAATAGGTTGACTGCAACTGGGTTGTTCTCCAACTGTCACCTTCACAGAACATTAGCCCTCAAACTCTGACTAGTATACGCAGGTACCCTCAGCTCACTTGCACACCTTCTTCCACTGGGTTTTTAACCCCTATTGTTGTGTATTCTTGAAAGGGGATGACAAATCCAAATCACTACCCCAGAGTGCTGTCTTTTCTCCCATCATTTTCACACCCTGAAATACTCACAGTAGATTACTGTTCAGCTTTGTGGTGGCTCTCTCAACTTTTATGCCTAACCCTTCCTTAACACCTTGTCAGATATGAGATTCCATGTTCTCACTCTTTCTCCAGACAGACGCAGAATTTACATCAGTAGTTTGGTGGTAGCTGTCGTCTTTTACAAAAAAGGAATCTTGGAATTAACAGTTCAATTTGTCTACGAGTGATTTGGGGTTATGGTCTGTGGTTATGGTCGCTATAACTTTAGCAGTAGTCCAGAGGGAACCACAAGAAACAGTGTTAAAATAGTCACGTGCACTATTCCTGTGAGTTTCTGCTAAGACCTAGCCAAATTCACTGGAGGTCAGGTGAATTCTCTCACTACATTCCCAGAATCTGAATTAAACAAGAATTAGATTAAACATCATCTAAAAATGAAATTAAAAATAACCTATTAAGAGTAGAGAGGTAATTCTGACTTTAAACAACAGCATAAAATTCATCAACAGGTAATAACTACAATAGAAATAAAACTCTAGTAAGATACAAAATCTGCTGCCAATGAACTCTCTCCAATTTTCCACCATTATGCATTCAGCTAAAACAATGGAACAAAATAATTTTTCAAATTAAAACTTGATCATTACCGCTGTCAGACTGAATTCTTTACAACCAATTAAGCAGCAATGTTTTAGTAATAAATCTTGTTTTGACAATTGTACATGAAAGCAAAAAAAAAGGATTCACTGGGATGAAATTTGAAAGAACAGGGAGATATTCGCAGAATTTTTTTTTTCAAAATCTCACTGCTGTAGGAAATGGTTGTTTATCTGACCTAGTTCCTTCACAGGAACTTTTGTTCAGTTGCACAAAGAACTTGTTCTGCAGAAACACAATGTTGTTAAAAAAAATAACTTTTTTTAAGATAAGGAAAGATAGAATCACATTTAATGAGATTTCAGAATATTTATCATTGCTCTCGTTCGTGGAGACTACTGAAGGAAAATTCAATTTGTCACCCATCTAGCTGGCTTGGCTGTAGGCATCGTAAGATTTCACTGATTGCCTCTAATTCCATGCCCTTTTATTTTTTCAGAAAATTCTTTTCTGAAAAAGCTAATTAAATGTCTCATAAAATTCCGTGTATATGACATCCATTGATTCTTTACTATCCATCACTTCAGCGACTCTGTCAAAGAAACTCTGTTAAGTTTGTTAGGTAGGATCTGCTTTCACAAGGAACCTTTCACAAGGTTCATTGTCCCTATGCTTTTACTTTTTCAGGTGATTACTTACCCTATTCATGAGGAACAATTTTGAGCAATTTTCCCACAACCAACATTAACTTTAATCCTTCACATTATCCATTGCAACCTTTCTGTAATTATTTATCGAGGCAACTTTCTTCTCTTCGTTAAAATCTCTAACCCAAAAATTGCATCTTCCTTTTCCATTGTAAAGACTGAAGCAGCCTCACCACATCTGTAGCTTTCATTATGATCATACATAAATTTGAACAGCCACCTCTGATGATCCCACTCTTTAATTAGTGCTGTTATCTTTCTGATAATGTTCACTATTATCTGTGTTTCTTTTCATACTTGCTGCTTTCCTTGTTTCTTCTTGCTTAGTTTGCTGCTTCCTCTAAATCTCCCAATACCTGAGCCTTCACTTTGTGTTACATTCTGGTCCTAACCAACTCTCATTAATTATGAGAAAATGATCTCCTCAGCTTCTCAGGGATACTTACTTCTTTTGTATTAGTTACCCTCTTCAATATATCCCACTTTTGATCGTCAGATTATTTCCCACGTCCTGTTCCAGGTAATACCTGTCTCATTCCTTTCTGTGTTAGGCATATTCAAATCCAAACTTTTGATTGAGATTGTTTCCACTTTACTGGATTTCCAACTATTTTCAGCTCATTATATTCAAGTAAGTAGAATCCCTAGCTCACTTGAAAAAGATGTTGCTTTACCAAACAACATTGAATGTATTCAATAATTATATTGTGTTTATGCCCTGTGTTTCTACTTCTCTATCAAACTAAGAAACGGTTTGGATAACACATTGTAATTATTTTTTTTCTTTCTCAGGCACTGTTATAATCTATAAAATAATTCCACTCATTTTTTCTAAAGCCAAGGTGCATCACCATCATTGTGAAAGAAATGGTCATCAACAGTGCTATCACTGCTATTCTGGCCACCCTGATATAGGAAAGATATTATTAAGCTGGAGAGGGGTCAGCAAAGGTTTACCTGGATGTTGTAAGGAGAAACTGGGACTTTTTTTACTCGAGCATAGGAGGCTGAGGGGTGACCTTATAGAGGTTTATAAAATCATGAGGGGTACAGATAGGGAGAATGGCAAATATCTTTTCCCTAAGGTGGGGGATTTCAAGACCAGGGGGCATATTTTTAAGCTGAGAGGAGAAAGATGTAAAGGGAGGGAACATTTCTTTTATACAGAATGGTTCTTATGTGGAATGAACTACCAGAGGAAGTGATGGATGCACTTAGAGTTGCAACATTTAAAAGACATTTGACTAAGTACATGAATAAGAAATGTTTGGAGGGAGGGGGGACAAGCCCAGGCAGGTAGGACTAGTTAGTTTGGGATTATGGTCGGCATGGACAGGTCAGACTGAAAGAACTGATTTCTTGCTGTATGACTCTATGATTCTAACACTTGCTTAGCATTAACCTGCTCACTGATGCTCAGTTTGAGTTCAGTCAGGGCTAATTAGTTCCTGACTTGATTATATCCTTGGTTTAAAGATGGGCATAAGAGCTGAAATCCAGAGGTGAGGGGAGAGTGGCAGGCCGAGCCCATGTTTGACAAAGTGTGGCATTAAGGAGCCCTAGCAAAACTGGAGTCAATGGGAGCTGCTGGTTGGAGTCATGCCTGGCACAAAGGAAAGTTCTTGCAGTTGTCAGAGACCAGTCATCTCAGCTTCAGGACATTGCAGCAAGAGTTCCTCGAGGTCCAACCATTTTGAGCTGCTTCATAAATTACCTTGCCCCTCCATCATAAGGTCAGAAGTGGGGATGTTTGCTGTTGATTGCACAATGTTCATCACTATTTGCAACTCCTCAGATGCTGAAACAGTCCATGATGGATCAATCAGAAGATAGATAATTGAACTGCAAATAATAGAGGTCCCAATAAACTTGCAATTTCACAGCTGTACCTTGGGTTCTGAGTTCCTTGATTGAAATATCTTCGACTTCAGATAACTGCACTTCTGCAAAAATTCCTAACTTTAAAAAAACATGAAATTAAAACTTATGGCCAAAAATCTCAGGAGGTTCATGAATATTTTATTCACAAGTGATTGGTGACTTAAAATCATTAAGTTCTCAAATGTCAATCATCGGTGAATTACATGAGTTACATTTCCAACATGTATAAGTCCAGCAATACTATAAGATACAAGCAGTCTGCTCGTTAAAACAAAACCAACGCTGACTAGCCAAATTGTTTAAAGGACGTTTGGATATTGTAAGTGGAAAAGGAAATTGGAAACAAGAAAGTTAATTTTTGTCTTCGTATTCTGAACAGAAACTGATAGTGCAGACTGCCCAGTCAGATTACATTGCTTTCAGCCTGATTGATGAACTGCGATATCCAGCTGATGTCCTTCGCCTGTATTAATTTTGTGAAGGGTGACATCCTTTCACTTTCTTTTTGACAGCTTTTGGAAAAAGTCAGCTATCCCACTAATCTTAGAACATAAGAACATAAGAACTAGGAGCAGGAGTAGGCCGTCTGGCCCTTCGAGCCCGCTCCGCCATTCAATAAGATCATGGCTGATCTTTTCATGGACTCAGATCCACTTACCCGCGTTCTCGCCGTATCCCTTAATTCCTTTATTGTTCAAAAAAAATCTACCCTTTTTTTAAAAACGTTTATTGAAGTAACGTCAACTACTTCACTGGGCAAGGAATTCCATAGATTAACAACCCTCTGGGTGAAGAAATTCCTTCTCAATTCAGTCCTAAATCTGCTCCCTCTAATCTTGAGGCTATGCCCTCTTGTCCTACCTTCACCTGCCAGTGGAAACATCCTCTCTACTTCTATCTTATCTATT
>NW_025968842.1:0-19679 GCF_021869965.1 Rhincodon typus
CCCCTCACTACTGAATGTCTAATTATGTGGCATACCCTCAATTCTGAACCCTTTACAATGAGGGAATGCTGACTGATGATTGCACAATGTTCAGAACCATTCGCAGCTCCTCAGATACTGAAGCAGCCCTTGTTCAAATGCAACAAGACATGGCTTGGGCCAACAAGTGCCAATAACATTTGTGTCACACAATACAATCATCAACAATAAGAGACAATCTAACCACTGGCCCTTGGCATTCTACAGTGTTACCATCACCGAATCCCCACTATCAACATCCTGAGGGTCATCATTGACCAGAAACTCAACTGCACTCACCACATAAACACAGTGCAAGAGCAGGTCAGAATCTAGGAATACCACAGGGAGAAATTCTCCTGCTGACTCCTCAAAGCCTGTCCACCATTTACAAGGCATAAGTCAGGAGTGTGATAGAATAGTCCCCACTTGCCTGGGTGAGTGCAGCCCAAACAACACAAGAAGCTTCAAACCATCTAGTACAAAGCAGAACGCTTGACTGGCACGGCATCCACAAATATCCACTCCCTCTACCAACGACAGTCAGTAGCAGCAGTGTATGCTGTCCACAAGATGCACTGCAGAAATTCACTAAAGAACCTCAGAGAAACCCACGACCACTTCCGTCTGGAAGAACAAGGGTAGCATATTAGAAATGCCACCTTCAAGTTCCCCTCAAAGCCATTCACCATCATGACTTGGAAATACATTGAATGCAACTGTGAAAGAAGACAGTCATCCACCAAGAGGGAGAAAGAGAGAGAGAAAATCTGAGAGAAATTACAAATGCTGTAGACAAACTAAAATTGTAACCTTCAAATATCCTTTTTAAAAGCACTAGAGCAGAGAGGGGCAACCATTACATGATCAATATCACTAAATCAGAAGTTAACAGAAACATGTCAGCCCCAGGACATACAAAACACACCCACTTCTGTAAATAATACACAAGATTTATCTGTTCTCGTGATGGCAGGCATGGTCTTGTTGAAGAAGGTTCTTTCTGAAAGATGGCTCCTTCACCACCGCTCAGTACCAGCATGGGAGTGTGTGTGTGGTGGTGGGGGGTGGATAGGTTAATGATGATCTTCTGTTTCCTTCACTGGCTGAATGTTAAAAAGAATGCATCAGTTAGTCAAGTGATGAACTCCCCATGGGAATGGTGGGGGGATTGGGGGGGAGGGGGTGGAACAGTTTAAGGGATAAATGTGCGTTGGGAAAACCATCCAAATTGGGGGAGTTATGTATGAGGCTAATACTGTCAGACTGCTGTAGGCTGGGGCATAGGACGAGGATATATGCAGCAACCGTCTGCTCATGTTGTGGGATACTGTTGCACCTGTCAGAGCAGGACATGGAGAGGAAGTAACATAATGAATGCATATGGAACTGAAACATCAAATTTACAGGGCAACAACTGTTCCATGTCCAAGGACTTGGTGCAAATGCCTTAACAACTGAACAGACCGGCAAATTCCAGGAGAGGTAGTCACTCGGCAGACTTTTCATCATTTCATCAGAAGGCTGAGGACAACATGAGCTTCTGAATCTTTCCACATTAAGACACAAGTCAGTCCTGGACAGGTGCAGCTCCAACAACACAAGAAGCTCAACACTGTTCCGGACAAAACAGCCCACTTGATTGGCACCACATCCACAAACATTCACTCCCTCCACCACCAACACTGAGTAGCAGCAGTGTGTCCCATCTCCAAGGTACACTGCAGAAATTCCTCCAACAGTCCTCAGACAGAACTTTCAAAACACGTGACGACTTCCATCTAGAAGGACAAGAGCAGATACATGGGAATACCACTCCCGACAAGATCCCCTCCAAACTTTAAATATGTCACCATTCCTTCACTGTCACTGGGTCAAAACCCTGGACCTGCCTTCCGAACAATATAGTCCTTACAAGCAGTGGCCAGTGGTGAGCACTGCTGCCTCACAGCACCAGATATCTGGGTTCAATTCAGTCTCTGGTGACTGTGTGTCGGGGTTTGCACATTCTTACTATGTCTTTGTGGGTTTCCTCCAGGTGCTCCGGGTTCCTCCTAAAGACTAAAGATGTGTGGATTAGGTGAATTGGCCACGCTAAATTGCCCATTGTGTCCAGGGATGAGTAGTTATGTGAATTATCCATTGGAAGTGCCGGGTTACAGGGAATTGGTGGGGGTGGTCAGTCTGGTGGAATGCTTTTTGGAGTCATTATGGTCTTGTTGGGCCAAATGGCCTGTTTCCACACTGTAGGGATTCTAATGATTGTGGGTCAACTGTCAGCACAAGGACTGGAGTGGTTCAAGAAGGCAGCTCAACACCACCTTCTCATGGAGCAACTAATGGCAGCCAATAAAGCTGGACCAGCCATCTATCTTTAGATCTCCCAAATGAATTTTACAAACCCTGAAGTCCTCACCCATGGGGTCATTCCACTCAATCTTGTCTCTTTTGGATCGTAAAAACAAGAAGTACAGGAGTAAGGACTTGGAGCCTGTTCCACCTTTCAACATGATCATGACTGATCATTAAACTCACACTGTTTCTACCCACTGTCTTTGTTCTCTTTAGTTCTAAGCACCATATCCAATTTCCCTTTGAAATTAGTCAATGGTTTGACCTCAACAGTTCCCAGTCAGAATTCCACAGGCTGATCTCTGTCTGGGTGAAGACATTTCTCCTCATTTCCTAAATGATCTCCCTTTCCTCCTTGACTCTCAGCCCTATTTCTGGACTCCTAAGTCATTGAGAACATCATTACTGCATCTACCTTGTCCAGTCCTCTTTAATTTTATAGGCTTCCATCAGATGCCCGTCCTTCTTTTAAACTCCCACGAATATCGTCCAAACTGATCCAGTTATTCATCTCTCAATACCACCATCCCAGAAATCACTCTGGTAAATCTTTCACTCACTGTCACTCTTACCAATCCATGAATCCCCTCAATAAGGCAGCCAACGAACCATCTGCCTTGTTCACCACCTGCATATGGTCAGGGTCAGGGTCAAGGTCAGGGTCATACTTGCTTTCAGCGACAGGTATAAGGACACTAAGGTCTCAGTGCACCACTCCCGTTCCCAATCTATCACCCTTCAGATAATAAATGGCTTTTCAGTTTTTGCTCCTAACTTAGATAACTTCACATTTATCCAAGAGATAGTTCATCTGCTACGTACTTACCCACACATCAACTCAACTCAACCTGCCTCAGAGCCACCATATCATGGCCCCAACAGACAGGATAACATACAGAGCCAAGACTGAGGAACATGCCTCATGGAAGACTTCGTGCAAGGCTCAACAAAGATGGTATACCCAGAAACAGGTTTCCAACCTCAGGTGTGCACCGGGTTAAAAGTGTAGAATTATGGACGAAGAAAGACCAGGTGTGCGGCAACTAATTAGTCACTAGGTACCATGTGACCACGAGTCCGTGTCCAAACTCCACGTGAGCAAAAGGGGGCGGGCGCGACAGTTTAACCAATCAGATGACAAGGTCTGAGCATGAGCCCCACCTAAGAACGACAGAGTCTCGCCCGTGAGGTGCGGTTGATCCAATCAGCGGAGGCAGGGGAAAGACTGAATTCAAAAGGAACTTCTTCAGCCAGAGGGTTGTTAATCTATGGAATTCCTTGCCCAGTGAAGTCGTTGATACGACTTCAGTAACCGCTTTTAAAGATAAGGTCGACTTTTTTTGAACAATAAAGGAATTAAGAGATACGGTGAGAACGCAGGTAAGTGGATCTGAGCCACAAAAAGATCAGCCATGAACTTATTGAATGGCGGAGCAGGCTCGAAGGGCCGGATGGCCTACTCCTGCTCCGAGTTCTTATGTTCCAAAGCCAGACTACGACCACGACCAGGCCCACACCGACGAAAGAGCGCCAGAGGAGGTGAAGATAGGTGCCTGCCACGCAAGAGCGAGATCTCTTGTTTTCAAATTCTGAACCGTCACCGTCAGCACCGACACCGTTCCCCGCACCGCCCCCGACTCGATAATGCGGCCCCTCCCGATCCACCAACAACCCCGCCCCCCTCTGTGGAAAGAGGAAGATATTGTTTTGAGTCCAGTGAAACGTTTTGCAATTGAAGTGAAGTGGAAATTTGATGGATATAATCCTGTCGAAAGGGGATAGAGAAATACATGGAACAGAAGGGATTATTGGCATAAATTAGAGAATGAGGGGGTTTGCAGATCGAAGTGTGCCAATGAATAAAAGGGGAAAGAGAGTGGTGAAAGTTGTCGAGGAGAGGCAAAGCATTGCTCCAGAATAGGTGTTGATGATAGAATGAAGATCTGATTGAAAAGGAAATAAAGCATGAAGACAGGATGCAATCACGAGGGGAAAGTATATCCAATCAGAGGACTGTGTTAATGGGTGTAAAGCTGTTGAACTCAGTATTGAATGTGGACCAATGTTTTGTCTCTTCTCAACAACCATTACTGCGGCCTTTGTGTTCTGTGGAAGGGTCACCGGACCTGGAACTTTAACTCTTTTTTTTTTGCCTCCACAGATGCTGCCAGACCTGCTGAACTTTTCCAACAGCTTCTGTTTTCGTTACCTTTGCCTATGCTTTGTGTTCAATGGTGAAGTTGATCTTTAATCTCCCTCACCCTGTAACTTTGTCTTGACCTTTTAGCCCACATTCCTGTCTCCCTCTTTCAACAGCATAGAAAATAGAACATTACATAGAACATTGCAGCGCAGTACAGGGCCTTCGGCCTTCGATGTTGCACCGACCTGTGAAACCAATCTGAAGCCCATCTAACTATCTGAAACACTCTCACATTTTATCTTTTTACTGCAATTGAGTTTAAAGGCAGGGACACAAATTTCCAAGTATGCTTCCAAAACCTGGATGTAGTGCTGCTGTCATTCTGCTCAATTTCCTTTCCTCCCTTTTCAGTATCTTCATGTCCTTCCTAAAATATGGTGTTCAGAATTCACTATGTACTCAACTGGAGCTGACAGCACTACTTTATAAAGGTTTAGCATCACTTTCATGCTTTTTTACTCTCATGTTCCAGTACTGAAGCCCAGAGTCCCACTGACAGTGCTTAATTATCTCAGTACTGACCCTCTGACAATGAGGCACTCCCTCAGTACTGATCCTCTTACAGTACTGCACTACTTCAGGACTGATCCTCTAATCATGTGACATACCCTCAATTCTGACCCGCTGAGAATGAGGGACTGCCTCAGTATTGACCCTCTGACAAAAAGGGACTGCCTCCAAACGGCTCTTCTGGCAGTGCTGCACTACTTCAATACTGACCCTATAAGCGTGTTGCATTCCCTCAATTCTGACCCTGTTACATCCGGGCAGTGCCTCACATCAGATCCTCTGACAATGAGGCAATCCCTCAGAACAGACCCTCTGACAAAGAGGTACTGCCTCAGAACTGACCTGCTGGTAATAAGGTACTCCTTCAGTCCAAACTCTTTGATAATGAGTCCCTCCCTCAATCCTGACCCTCTGACAGTGCTGCATTACCTCAGTATTGACCATCTAAACTCCCTCAATTCTAATCTCTTTGCAATTAGGCAATGCCTCAGATTTGACCCGTTGACAATAAGGCATTCCCATCATTCTGACCTTCTGACAGTGCTGCATTACCTCAGTCCTGACACTCTTACAGTTCTTCAATACCTCAATATTGAGCCCCGGACATTTGAAACTCCCTGTATTCTGACTCCATCACATTGAGGCACTGCCTCGGAATGGATCCTCTAACAACGAGTCACTCCCTTACTGCTCACCCTCTAACAATGAGACACTGCCTCAGAACTGACCTCGTGATAATAAAGGAACTCCCTCTCTGCTGATCTGCTGATTACGGGGCCCTTCCTCAGTAATGACCCTGTAAACATGATGAACTTGCTCAATTCCGACCCCCTTAAATGAGGCACTGGTTCAGCATGCAACTCTGACAATAATGCACTCCCAAAGTTCTGACTCTCTGACACTGCTACAATACCTCAGTACTGACTCTCTGATCGTGTGGCACTCCGCCAATTTTGACCATTGAATCAGTTTTGACCCTCTGACTATAATGCGCTACACGGTTCTGACCGTCTGAAGTGCTTCAATACCTCAGAGATAACCTACTAATCATATGGCCCTCCTTCAATCCATCCCCATTACATTGAGGCACTGCCTCAGAACAGACTCTCTGACAATGAGGCACTCCCTCAGTGTTGACTCTGTAACAATCCTCAGAACAGACTGACCCCCTTACGAAGAGGCACTGCCTCTGTAGTGACCCGCTGACGATAAGGCCCTCCCTCAGTACCTACCCTCTGATAGTGCTGCAGTCCTCAGTATTGCTCCTCTCAATGTGATCCTCTGAATTCTGATCCCATTACATTGAGG
Organism: Rhincodon typus; assembly: GCF_021869965.1. Classification (NCBI taxonomy): domain Eukaryota; kingdom Metazoa; phylum Chordata; class Chondrichthyes; order Orectolobiformes; family Rhincodontidae; genus Rhincodon; species Rhincodon typus. The sequence continues at coordinate 6,392 of NW_025968842.1, forward strand.
CACTGCCTCACAATCGACCCACTGACAGCATCTCATTGGGGAAATGAAGTGTAGACTGGGTGACCGCTTTGCAGAACAGCTACAGACACTCTGACAAAGAGACACTGCCTCAGAACTGACACTCTGACAATGTAGCAGTATTTCAGGGCTGACCCTCCAGTCGTGAGGTACTGCCTCAGAACTGACCCTCTGGTGGAGCTGAAGTACCTCAGTACTGACTCTTCAAAAGTGAGGCACACCCTCAATTCTGACCCCCTTACAATCAGGCACTGCTCCAGAATTGACCCGCTTATAACTCCTTCAGTACTGACCCTCTGATAATGAGGCCCTCCATCAGAACTGATTCTGTCTCATTGCGTGACTCCTTCAAGACTGACTCTCCAGAAATGACATGATAGCCCTGCAGAGGGAGTCATTGTCAAGGAAGCACTCCCTCAGTACCTCGCCTCTGACAGTTCTTCAATACCTCAGTACAGACCCTATGACAATGATGTACTCCCTCAGTAGTGACACTCTGACTCCAATACCTTACTACTGACCTTCTAATCATGTCATCCTCCCTCATTTCTAAGTCCATTACATGGAGGCACTGCCTCAGAACTGACCAACTGTCAATAAGGCATTCCCTCAACTGATCCTCTGACAGTGCTGCACTGCCTCAGTACTGACTCGGTGTTGTGAGGTCCTTCCTTAATTCTGACCGTCTTAAACTGAGTCACTACCTCAGTATTAACCCTCTGACAAAGTGGCACTGCGTCAGAATTGACCTACTGACAATGGGGCACTCCCTCAGAGCGGACCCTCTGATAGAGGTTTGATATTGGGAGAGTACTGCCCTGCGAACAGGTCAATATTAAAGGGATGCCGCATTCTCGATTGCCAATATTCAGGGAGTGCTGCACTGCTTGTGGTCCGTAAATAAGGGAGTACTGCACTGGCAGAGAGTTCGCACCGAGGAAATCCTGCACTCTCAGATGGTCAATATTAAAGGAGTATTTCAACCTCAGAGGTTTGATATTAGGGGAGTGCTGCACTGTGAGCAGGCAAATGTTAAAAGAATGCTACACTATCAGAGGGTCCATATTAAGGAAGTGCTCCACTATCGAGGGTCAATATTAAGGAAGTGGTGCACTGTCGGAGGTCAACTATTAATGGAGTACTGCAACTTCAGCGCGTGAGTGCTCAGACAGAGCAGCACAGCAAAGGGTCAGTAATGAGAGAATGCTCCATTGTCAGAGGCTTAGCACTGAGGGAGTGCTTAATCAGAGTTTTAGTACTGAGGGAGTGCTGCATTGTCAGAGTATCATCACTGAGGCAGTACCACAATATCGGAGGGTCAATATGAAGCATATGCTACACTGTCAGAGGGTCAATGATGACAGAATGGTGCGCTGTCAGAAGATCAGTAGTGAGGGAAAGCTGCATTGTCAGAGGGTCAGCGTTAAGGGAGTGGTACACTAACAAAGAAGCAACTGTCAGAGAGCTGACCCTCTGACTATGAGGCACTCCCTCAGTACAACACACTCTGGAGTACTGATGACTGACATATGTTAACCCTCTGTCATACTAGTATTCCCTCAGCACTAACCTGACGACTGACCCTTTGAGAGAAATGTGACTCCCTTACTATTGGCCCTCTGATACTGGAACACTCCCTCAATATTGCCACTCTGACAGTGCAGCATTCACTTAATATTGATTCATAGAATCCCTACAGTGTGGAAACAGGCCATTCAGCCCAACAAGTCCACACTGCCCCTCTGCAGAACATCTCTCCCAGAGACATTCCCCTATATTTCCCATGTCGAAGCCACCGAACCTGAACATCCCTGGGCACTATGGGCAATTTAGCATAGCCAATCCACCTAGCCTTCATATCTTTGGACTGTGGGAGGAAACCGGAGCACCCAGAAAACACACAAACCCGCACAGACACGGAGAACGTGCAAATTCCGCACAGACGGTCGCCCAAGGGTGGAATCGAGCCTGGGTCCCTGGCGCTGTGAGGCAGCAGTGCTAACCACCGAGCCACCGAGCCACCCTAGTTGATTTTGTGACAGGGCAAAACCCCTTTAAAATGGACCCGAGCACTCCATTAATATTTGCCTTCTGACAATGCAGCTCTTCCTCAGTACTGACTCTGCAACAGTGCAGCATTCCCCTAAATACTGTCAGAGAGTCAATACGAAGAGAATGCTGCACTGTTAGAGATAGTACTGAGGGGAGCAGCACTATCAGAGGTTCAGTACTGAAGGTATGCTGCACTGTGGGAGGGTCAGTCAAGCGGGAATTCTGCACTGCCAGAGGTTCAACAATGAAGAAGAGCTGCGCTGTCAATGTAATAGGGTCAGAACTGAATCAGTGCCTCATGATCAAAGGGTCAATACTGAGCCGGTGTCTCGTTGCAAGGTGTTCAGAATTGAGTCAGTCCTGTGGTAGTGCAGCACTCTCAGAGGTTCAGTACTGAGGGAGAGCATCATAATCAGTGGGTCAATACTGAGTGTGCGCCTTGTTGTAAGTGGGTCACTTCTGAGGCAGTATGTCATTGTTGAATGGTCAGTCCAGAGTGAGATAGTCAATAGTCAATGTTGAGGCAGTGCCACCTTGCCTGTCAGTATTGAGGTAATGCCTCATTGTAAGGAGGTCAGAATTGAGGGAGTGGCAGACATTTAGAGGGTCACTACAGAGGCAGTGCAGAACCGTCAGAGGGTCAGTACTTGAGGAGAACCCCATTATCAGAAAGTCAATACTCATGGAGTGTCACATTGTCAATGGTTCAGTACTGAGGAATCACCTCATTATCAGAGGGTCAGTCCTGAGGCAGTGCCTCATTGTCATAAGGTCGGTGCTGAGGCAGTGACACATTCTCAGAGGGTCAATATTAAAGTTTAGAATTGAGGGAGTTCTATATGATTATGTCACTCGGACAATGACGCACTCCCTCAGGAATGAGCCTCTGACAATCAGGCACTCTCTCAGTTCTGAATCTCTGACAAGGAAGCACTCCCTCAGTGCTCACCCTCTAACAGCTCTTCAATACCTCAATATGGACCCTCTGGGCACTCGCTGAGTACTGACACTCTGATAGAGCTGCAATAGCTGACTGCTGATCTTCTAATCATGTGCCCCCTACCCCATTTCTAAATCTATTACATTGAGGCAATGCCTCAGAACTGACCCACTGGCTATAAGGCAGTCCCTCAATACTGACCCGCTGATCATGAGGCTGTCCCTCAGTAATGACCCTCTAAATGTGAGGCACTCCCTTAATTCTGACCTTCTTAGGCACTACCTCAGTATTGACCAACTGATATAGAGGCACTGCCTCAGAATTGACATGCTGACAATGGGGCACTTGCTCAGGACAGACCCTCTGATAGAGCTGCAGGTTTGATATTAGGGCAGTGCCACACAGCGAGCAGGTCAGAATTAAGGGAGTGCCGCACTGTCAGTGGACCAATATTATGGGAGTGCCACGCTGTCAGAAGGTCACTATTAATGGAGTGCTGCACTTTTGGTGAGTGAGTACTGAGGCAGTGCAGCACTGTAAAGGGTCAGTAATCAGAGAATGCTCCATTTTCAGAGATTTAGCACAGAAGAAGTGCTTCATCAGAGAGTTATTTCTGAGGGAGTGCTGTATTGTCAGGGTTTCACACTGAGGGAGTATCACGCAATCAGAAGGCCAATATTAAGGAAATAGTGCACTGTTGGAGGCTTGATATGAGGGAGTTTTGCACTGGCAGAGGGTTAATGATGTGGGAGTGCTGAAATATCACAGAATCAGTCCTGAGAGAGTGCTGCACGTTCAGAGAGTTAGTACTGAGGGAGTGCTATAATGTCAGAAGATTGATATCAAGGGAACGTTGCACTGCCGAAGGATCAGTAGTGCAGTACTGTCAGAAGGCCAATATTGAGGAAGTTCTGCTACACCATCAAGGAGTCAATGATGACAGAATACTGCACTGTCAGAAGATCAGTAGTGAGGGAAAACTGCATTGTCAAAGTGTCTTCATCAAGGAAGTGCCACGCTATCGGAAGACTATTATTAAGGGAGTGCTGCACTGTCACAGGGTCAATATTAGGGGTGTGCTGCACTAACAGAGGGTCAGGGATGATTGAGTGCTTAACTGTTGCAGAGCCAGTACTGAGAGAATCCTGCGTTGTTAGTGTCATCATTGAGGGAGTGCTGCACTGTTGAAGGGCCGATATTAAGGGAGTGTGACACTATCAGAGTGTCATTATTAAAGGTGTGCTACAGTATCAAAGGGTGAGTAATGAGGGAGTGCTGCACTGTCGGAGGGTCAGCACTGAGGTGGTCTGTACTGTCAGATGTTCAATATTAATGCAGTGCTTCACTTTCAGGTGTTTGATATTAGGTGATTGCTGCACTGTGAGTTGGTCAATATTAAGGGAATGCTGAAACTGTCAGTGGGTTGATGCTAAGGGATTGCAACACTGTCGGAGGGAGTGATGTACTATCAGAGTGTCATCGCTGAGGGAGTTCCGCACTGACAGAGGGTTAATATTAAGGGTGTACTGCAGTGTCACTATTGATGATGTGCTGCACTGGGTGTCAGTATTGAGGGGATGCTCCATTGTTGGAGGATCAGTACTGAGGAAATGCTGGACTGTCACAGGGCCAACATTAAGAGGGTGCTGTGCTGTCAGAAGGTCAATATTAAAGGAGCACTGCACCATCAGAGGGACCACACTGAGGGAGTGCAGCTGCTGCGAAGATCACTACAAAGGATATGGCATACTGCGAGAGGTCCATTTTATGGGGATTGATGAACTGAAGTGACCCACCCTTAGTGCTGACCCCACTTAGTGCTGACCCCCCTCAGTACAGCACTCCCTCATTGCTGACCCCGCTCAGTGCTGACCATCCTCAGTGCGCCACTTCCTCAATACTGACCCACTCAGTGCGCCATTTCCTCAATAGTGACCCTCGGACAGTCTCACAGCACTGACCCTCCAACAGTGCAGCACACCCTCACAGCTGACACCCCTCAGTGAAGCACTCCCTCAGTGCTGACACCCCTCAATACAGCAACCCCTCAGTGCTGACCACGCTCAGTGCAGCACTCCATCATGCAGCACTCCCTCAGTGCTGACCTCACTCAGCGCAGCACTCCCTCAGTACTTACCCCATCACTGCTGACCTCCCTTCAGTGCTGGACGCCCTCATTGCAGCACTCGTTCTGTGCAGACCCCCTTCAGCTCTGACATCTCTCAGTGCTGACCCCACTCTGTGCAGCACTCCTTCAGTGTTGACCCCACTCTGTGCAGCACTCCCTCAGTACATACCCGGTCAGTGCTGACCTCCCTTTAGTGCTAGCCGCCCTAAGTGCTGCAGTCCGTCAGGGCTGACCAGCTTCAGTGCTGACCCCGCTCAGTGCAGCACTCCCTCAGTGCGGCCCCCACTCAATGCTGACCCCCCCTCAGGAATGACCAACTTCAGTGCAGCACTCCCACAGTGCAGCATTCCCTCAGTGATGACACCCCTCAGTGCAGCACTCCCTCAGTGCTGAATCTCCTCACGGAAGCACTCCTTCAGTTCTGATACCCTCAGTGCAGCACTCCCTCAGTGCAGAACTCCCTCAGTGCTGACATCCTCAGTGCAGCATACCCTCACAGCTGACATCCCACAGTGAAGCACTCCCTCAGTGATGACCCGACGCAGAGCAGCAGTCCCTCAGTGCAGCATTCCCTCAGTACTGACACCTTCAGTGCTGACCTCCCTTCAGTGCTGACCACCTTCAGTGCTGACCCCACCTCAGTGCAGAACTCCCTCAGTGCTGACGCCCCTCAGTGCAGCACTGCCTCAGTGCTAACCTCCCATCAGTGCAGCACTCGCACAGTGCAGCACTCCCTCAGTGCTGACGTCGCCTTAGTGCTGACGACCCCACAGTGTTGACGCCCCCACAATGCTGCACTCCATCAGTACTCACCCCGTCAGTGGTGACCTCCCTTCAGTGCTGGCCGGCTCCAGTGCAGCACTCCCTCACTGCTGATCCCCCTCTGTACAACACTCTCTCAGTGCACCACGTCCTCTCTACTGACTTCCCTTCAGGGCTGACCTCCCTTCAGTGCTGATCACCTTCAGTGCTGACACCTCTAAGTGCTGACCGCACTCTGTCCAGCAATACCTCAGTGCTGACCCCGCTCAGTGCTGACCCCTCTCAGTGCAGCACTCCATCAGTGCAGAACTCTGTTAGAAATTACCTCCCCTCAGTGCTGACTCCTCTCTGTGCTGAACCCACTCGCTGCAGCACTACCTCAGTGCTGACTCCCCTCTGTGCACAGTCACTCAGTGCTGACACGCTCAGTGCTGACCCAACTTCAGAGATCACCCCCTTCAGTGCAGCACTCCCACAGTGCAGCATTCCCCCTGTGCTGACCCCCTTGAGTGCAGACATCCCTCAGTGCTCACACCCCTCAGTGCTTACACTCCTCAGTGCAGCACTCCCTCAGTGCTGACACCCTCAGTGCTGACGCCCCCACAGTGCAGCACTCCCTCAGTACTCACCCCGTCAATGCTGAGCTCCCTTCAGTTTTGGCCGACTTCAGTGCAGCACTCCCTCAGTGCTGATCCCCCTCTGTACAGCACTGCCTCAGTGCACAACTTCCTCACGACTGACCCTGTCAGTGCTAACCTCCCTTCAGTGCTGGCCGCCCTCACTGAAGCACTCCCTCAGTGCTGAACCTCCTGTGCTGACCTCCCTTCAGTGCTGGCCAGCATCAGTGCTGATCCCCCTCTGTACAGCACTCCCTCAATGAAGCACTCCCTCAGTGCTATTCTCCCTTCAGTGCTGACCACCTTCAATGCTGACCCCTCCAAGTGCTGAACCCACTCTGTTCAGCACTACCTCAGTGCTGGCCCCTTTCAGTGCAGCCCTCCCTCACTGCAGCACTCCCTGTTTGCTGACGCCATTTGTGCAGCACTCCCTCAGTGCAGCACTTCCTCAGTGTAGCACTCCCTCAGGACTGATCCAGTCAGTGCTGACCCGCCTCAGTGCAGCAAGTCCCTCAGTGCAGCACTCCGTCAGTGGAGCCCTCCCTCAGTGCAGCCCTCACTCAGTGCCGCCCTCCCTAAGTGCCGACCTCCGTCAGTGCCGCCCTTCCTCAGTGCAGCATTCCCTCAGTGCTGACTTCCCTCAGACAGTCTCACAGCTCTGTCCCTCCAACAGTGCAATGCACCCTCACAGCTGACACCCCACAGTGAAACACTCCCACAGATATGACCCCACACAGAGCAGCACTCCCTCTGTGCAGCATTCCCTCAGTACTGATCCCTTCAGTGCTGACCTCCCTTCAGTGCTGACCCCCATCAGTTCTGACACCCCTCAGTGCAGCACTCCCTCAGTGCTGACGCCAGCCCTCAGTGCAGCACTCCCTTGGTGCTGAACCCCTCTCAGTGGAGCACTCCCTCAATGCTGTCGCCCCTTCAGTGCTGCACTGCCTGAGTGCAGCACTTCGCCAGTGCATAACTCCCTTAGTGATGACCCCACTCTGCAGTACTCCATCAGCGCGGACCCCTCTCAATGTCCCACTTCCTAAATACTGACACTCGGACAGTCTCACAGCACTAACCCTCCAACAGTATTGTATTCCCTAACGGCTGACAACCCTCAGTGAAGCCCTCCCTTCAGTGCTGACACCACCCCTCAGTGCTGACCACCTTTCAGGTCTGACCACACCCCACAAGTGCAGCACTCCCTCAGTGCAGCACCCCCTCAGTGCTGGAACCCCAACAGTGCTGGACCCCCCACAGTGCTGGACCTCTCTCAGTGCAGCACTCCCTCAGTGCAGCACTCCCTCAGTGCTAACCTCTCTTCAGGGCTGGTCGCCCTCAGTCCAGCGCTCCCTCATTGCTGACCCCACTCTGTGCAGCATTCCCACAGTGCTGATCCTCGTCAGTGCGAAACCCCTCAGTGCTGGCCCCCAGACAGTGCTGCCCCCCTCTCCTCAGTGAAGCACTCCCTCAATGCTGGCACTCAGTGCTGACGCTCCCTCAGTGCAGCACACCCGAAGCGTTGATCCACATCTATCCAGCCCTCCCTCAGTGCCGAAACCCCTCAGTGCTGACACCACTCAGTGCAGAAACTCCCTCATTGCCGCCCTCCCTCAGTGCCGCCCTGCCTCAGTGCAGCATTCACTCAGTGCTGACATCCCTCAGACATTCTCACAGCACTGACCCTCCCACAGACCCTCACAGCTGACACCCCACAGTGAAGCACTTCCTCAGTGATGTCCCCATACAGAGCAGCACTCCCTCAGTGCAACATCCCCTCAGTACTGATCCCTTCAGTGCTGACATCCCTTCAGTGCTGACCCCCATCAGTGCTGACACCCCTCAGTGCTGCACTCCCTCAGTGCAGCACTTCGCCAGTGCTGAACTCCCTTAGTGATGACCACACTCTTCAGTACTCCATCAGCGCTGACCCCTCTAAGTGCCCCACTTCCTCAATACTGACCCTCGGACAGTCTCACAGCACTAACCCTCCAACAGTGTCGTACTCCCTCACGGCTGTCACCGCTCAGTTAAGCTCTTCCTTCAGTGCTGACACCACCCCTCAGTGCTGACCAACTCTCAGGCTGACCCGACCCCACAATTGCAGCACTCCCTCAGTGCAGCACCCCCTCAGTGCTGACCCCTTCAGCACTGGAACCCCCCCAGGGTTGGACCCCACACAGTTCTGGACCTCCCTCAGTGCAGCATCTCCTCAATGCAGCACTCCCTCCGTGCTATACTCCCTTCAGTGCTGTTCGCCCTCAATCCAGTACTCCCTCATTGCTGACACCGCTCTGTGCAGCACTCCCTCAGTGCTGACCCTCTTCAGTAATAACCCCCTCAGTGCTGCCCCCCTCCCCTAATGCTGGCCCCCCTGTCAGTGAAGCGCTCCCTCAGTGCAGCACTCCCTCAATGCTAACCTCCCTCCAGTGCTTGCCGCCCTCAGTGCAGCACTCCCTCATTGCTGACCCCACTGAGTGCAGTAGTGCCTCAGTGCTGACCGCGGTCTGTACAGCACTCTCTCAGTGCTGACTCCGCTCACTGCTGACCTCCCTTCAGTGCTGGCCGTCTTCAGTGCTGATCCCCCTCTGTACAGCACTCCCTCAGTGCACCACTTCCTCACTACTGACCCCGTCAGTTCTGACCTCCCGTCAGTGCTGACCTCCCTTCAGTGCTGACCTCCTCCAGTGCTGACCTTTGGAAGTGGTGACACCACTCTGTCCAGCACTGTCTCAATTCTGACACCCGCAACCCCGCTCTGTACAGCACTCCCTCAGTGCTGACCCCTCTGTGCAGCACTCCCTCAGTGCACAACTTCCTCACTACTGAACGTGTCAGTGCTAATCTCCCGTCAGTGCTGACCACCTTCAGTGCTGACCCCTCTAAGTGCAGACGCCACTCTGTCCAGCACTCCCTCAGTGCAGCCCTCCCACAGCGCAGAACTCGCTTGGTGATGACCCCCATCAGTGCTGAGCCGCCTCAGTGCAGCGCTCCTTCAGTGCAGCACTCCCTCAGTTCTCACCCCGTCAGTGCTGACCTCCCTTCGTTGCTGGCCCTTTCAGTGCAGCACTCCCTCAGTGCTGATCCCGCTCTGTACAGCACTCTGTCAGTGCACAACTTCCTCACGACCGACCCTGTCAGTGCTGACCTCGCTTCAGTGGTCTTGACCACCCTCAGTGCTGAGCCAACTCAGTGCAGCGCGTCCTCAGTGCAGCACTCCCTCAGTGCTACCCTCCCTGCAGTGCTGGCCGCCTTCAGTGCAGAACTTCCTCACTACTCACCCCGTCAGCGTTGACCTCCCTTCAGTGCTGACCACCTTCAATGCTGACCCCTACAAGTGATGACCCCACTCTGTCCAGCTCTACATCAGTGCTGGCCCATTTCAGTGCAGCGCTCCCTCAGTGCAGCCCTCCCTCAGTGCAGCACTCCCTTGGTGATGACCCCCTCAGTGCAGGACTCCTTCTTTGCTGACGCCATTTGTGCAGCAATCCCTCAGTGTAGCAGTTCGTCAGTGCAGCACTCCCTCAGGACTGACTCAGTTAGTGCTGACCCCCCTCAGTGCAGCAACTCCCTCAGTGCCGCACTCCCTCAGTGCAGCACTCCCTCAGTGCAGCAAATCAAGAGTGCAGCCCTCCCTCAGTGCCGCCCTGCCTCAGTGAAACATTCCAACAGTGCTGACATCCCTCAGACAGTCTCACAGCACTGTCCCTCCAACAGTGCAATGCACCCTCACAGCTGACACCCCACAGTGAAGCACTCCCTCAGTGATGACCCCACACAGAGCAGCACTCCCTCAGTGCTGCATTCCCTCAATACTGATCCTTCAGTGCTGACCTCCCTTCAGTGCTGACCACCATCAGAGCTGACACCCCTCCGTGCAGCACTCCCTCAGTGCTGTCATGCCAGCAGTGTTGCAATACCTCAGTGCAGCACTTTGCCAGTGCAGAACTCCCTTAGTGATGACCCCACTCTGCAGTACTCCTTCAGCGCTGACCCCTCTCAGTGCCCCACTTCCGAAATACTGACCCTCGCACAGTCTCACAGCACTAACCCTCCAACAGTGTCGTACTCCCTCTCGGCTGACACCCCTCAGTGAAGCCCTCCCTTCATTGCTGACACCACCCCTCAGTGCTGACCACCTCTCAGGTCTGACCCTACCCTAAAAGTGCAGCACTCCCTCAGTCCAGAAACCCCTCAGTGCAGGACCCCGCGCTGCGCTGGACCCCCCACAATGTTGTGCAGCAGCTCCTCAGAGCAGCACTCCTTCAGTTTTGGCACGCAGTGCTGACGGTCCCTCAGTGCAGCCCTCCCTCAGTACCACACTCTCTCAGTGCCGCCCTGCCTCAGTGCAGCATTCCCTCAGTGCTGACATCCCTCAAACAGTCTCACAGCACTGTCGCTCCCACAGACCCTCACAGCTGACACCCCACAGTGAAGCTCTCCCTCAGTGATGACTCCACACAGAGCAGCACTCCCTCAGTGCAGCATTCCCTCAGTACTGATCCCTTCAGTGCTGACTTCCCTTCAGTGCTGACCGCCCTTCAGTGCTGAATCCCATCAGTGCTGACACCCCTCAATGCAGCACTCCCTCAGTGCCGACGCCTGCCCTCAGTGCAGCACTCCCTCAGTGCTTAACCCCTTCAGTGCTGGTCGCCCTCAGTGCTGATGTCGCCACAGTGCAGCACTCCCTCAGTGCTGACCCCCCCGCAGTGCAGCAGTCCCTCAGGACTCATCCCTTCAGTGCTGACCTCCCATCAGTGCTGGCCGGCTTCAACGCAGCACTCCCTCAGTGCTGACACTCTTCAGTAATAACCCCCTCAGTGCTGCCTCTCCCGTCAGTGAAGCACTCCCTCAGTGCTAACATCCCTTCAGTGCTGGCCGCCCTCAGTGCAGCACTCCCGCAGTGCTGACCCCGCTGAGTGCAGGAGTGCCTCAGTGTTGTCCCCGGTCTGTGCAGCACTCTCTCAGTGCTGACCCCGCTCACTGCTGACCTCCCTTCAGTGCTGACCGGCTTCAGTGCTGATCCCCCTCTGTACAGCACTTCCTCAGTGCACCACTTCCTCACTGCTGACTCCGTCAGTGCTGACGTCCCGTCAGTGCTGACCTCCCTTTAGTGCTGACCTCTCTTCAGTGCTGCCCACCTTCAATGCTGACCCCTCGAAGTGCTGACCCCACTCTGTCCAGCACTACCTCAATGCTGACAACCCCGCCCCCGCTCTGTGCTGCACGCCCTCAGTGCAGCCCTCCCTTGGTGATAACCCCCTCAGTACTGAGCCGCCTCAGTGCAGCCCTCCGTCAGTGCAGCCCTCCCTCAGTGCTGACGACCCCTCAGTGCTGACGCGCCCTCAGGGCAGCAATCCCTCAGTGTCGCGCTCGCTCAGCACTGACCCATTCAGTTCTGACCTCCCTTCAATGCTGGCCCCGCTCTTTACAACACTGCCTCAGTGCTGACCCCTCTGCAGCACTCTCTCAGTGCTGACACCCCTCAGTGTAGCACTCCGTCAGTGTAGTAGTCCCTCAGTACTGATCCCACCAGTGCTGACCACCCTTGAGTGCTGACCATCTTCAGTGCTGATCCTTCTGAATGCTGACCCCATTCTTTACAGCACTACTTCAGGGCTGACCACCCTCTCGGCAACAATCCCTCAGTGCTGACTTCACTTCAGTGCTGACTTCCTTCAGTGCTGAATTCACTTCAGCGCTGTCCCCTCTCAGTGCAGCACTCCCTCAGTCCTGACTCCACTCAGTGTCCCACTTCCTCAATACTGACCTTCGGACAGCTCACAGCACTGTCCCTCCGACAATGCAATGCACCCTCACAGCTGAAACCCCATAGTGAAGCATTCCCTCAGTGATGACCCCACACAGAGCAGCACTCCCTCAGTGCAGCACTCCCTCAGTGCTGACCTATGCCCTCAGTGCAGCACTCCCTTGGTGCTGAACCCCTCTCAGTGGAGCACTCCCTCAGTGCTTTCGCCCCCTCAGTGGAGCACTCCCTCAGTGCAGCACTTCGCCAGTGCAGAACTCCCTTACTGATGACCACACTCTGCAGTACTCCATCAGCGCTGACACCTCTCAGTGCCGCACTTCTTCAATACTGACCCTCGGACAGTCTCACAGCACTAATCCTCCAACAGTGTCGTACTCCCTCACGGCTGACACCCCTCAGTGAAGCCCTCTCTTCAGTGCTGACACCCCCCCTCAGTGCTGAACATCTCTCAAGTCTGACCCCACCCCACAAGTGCAGCACTCCCTCAGTGCAGCACCCCCTCGGTGCTGACCCCCCTCAGTGCTGGAACCCCCACAGTGCTCGACACCCCACAGTGCTGGGCCCCGCAAAGTGCTCAGTGCACTGCCCTCAGTGCAGCACTCCTTCAGTGCAGCATTCCTTCAGTGCTAACCTGCCTTCAGTGTTGGTCGCCCTCAGTCCAGCACTCCCTCAGTGCTGACCCTCTTCAGTAATAACCCCCTCAGTGCTGCCCCCCTCCCGTCAGTGCTGGCGTCCCCGTCAGTGAAGCACTGCCTCAGTGCTGACCCCTCTCCGTGCTAAGCCCTCTCAGTGCTGATCCCCTCAGTGCCGCAACTCCCTCAGTGAAGCACTCCCTCAGTTCAGCCCTCCCGCAGTGCCGCCCTCCCTCTGTGCCACCCTGCACAGTGCTGCATTCCCTCAGTGCTGACATCCCTCTGACAGGTCTCACAGCACCGACCCTCCCACAGACCCTCACAGCTGACACCCCACAGTGAAGCACTCCCTCTGTGTTGACCCCACTCAGA
>NW_025968843.1:0-19661 GCF_021869965.1 Rhincodon typus
AAGCATGTTAAGTCAAACAAACATCAAAACTTGAGTCATTTTGTGAATTTCAGATTTTGGTCTTCTGAAGTGATTAACTTGCTGAAATAAGCATTTTAATCCAAGCAACATCAAAATTTGAGTCATTTGGTGAAGTTCAGATTTTAGTTTTGTGAAGTGCTTATCTTGCTGAAGTAAGCATGTTCGTGAAAACAGCATTCAAAATTAAGTCATTTGGTGAAGTTGAGATTTTTTACTTATGAAGTGCTCAACTCAGTCAAATAGGCATGTTCGCCTGACCATCATCAAAACTTGAGTCATTTGTTGAAGTTCAGATTTTGGTCTGCTGTCGTGCTTATCTGAGTGAAATAAGCTTTTTAGTCAAAACAGCATAAAAAATTAAGTCATTTCGTGACGTTCAGATTTTGGCCTCCTGAAGTGCTTAAGATGCTGAAATAAGCATGTTGTCAAAACAGCATTAAAAGTTGAGTGCCTTGTTGAAGTTGACATTTTGGTGTTCTGCTGTGCTTATCTCGCTGAAATAAGCACGTTAGTCAAAACAACATCAAAAGTTTTGTCATTTCGTGAAGTTGAGATTTAGATATTCTGAAGTGCTTAACTTGCTGAAATGAGCATGTCAGTCAAACTAACAGCAAAAATTGATTCATTTGATGATCTTCAGATTTTGGTCTTCTGCTCTGCTTATCTCGCTGAAATAAGCACGTTCGTCAAAACAACATCAGCAATTGTGTCATTTGGTGAAGTTGAGATTTTGATCTTCTGGTATGCTTATCTCAATGAAGTGAGCATGTCGTTCAAACCAACATCAAAATCTAACTCATTTGGTGAAGTTCAGATGTTGCTCTTCTGATGTGCTTACCGGAGTGAAATATGCATGTTAGTCAAAACAGCATCAAAAATTAAGTCATTTGTTGACGTTGAGATTTTTGAATTCTGAAGTGCTTAAATCGCTGAAATAAGCATGTTTGTCAAACCTACATCAAAAACTAACATCTTTGGGGAAATGAGATGTTGGTCTTCTGAAGTGCTTATCTGAGTTAAATAAGCATGTTCGTCAAAACAGCATCAAAAAATAAGTCAGATGGTAAAGTTGAGATTTTTGATTTCTGAAGTTCTTATCTCACTGAAATAAGCAATTTAGTCCACCCAGCGTCCAAAGTTAGGTCTTTTGGCGAAGTTGAGACTTTTGACTTCTGAAGTACTTATCTGACTCAAATAAGCATGTTAGTCAAACCAACATCAAAGCTTGATACAACAGTTGAAGTTCAGATTTTGGTTTTCTGAAGTGCTTATCTCACTGAAATAAGCCTGGGAGTCAAACAAACAGCAAAACTTGAGTTGTTTGGTGAAGTTCTGATTTTGGTCTACTGAAGAGCTTAACTCGCTGAAATAAGCATTTTATTCGAACCAGCTTCAAAAGTTGAGTCATTTGGTGAAGTTCAGATTTTGGTTTTCTGAAGGGCTTATCTCACTGACATATTCATGTTAGTCCAAACAGCATGAAAAATTAAGTCATTTGGTGAAGTTGAGATTTTTGTCTTCTGAGGTGCTTATCTCACATAAAGAAGCATTTTATTCAAATTAGCATCAAAAGTTGAGTCCTTTGGTGAAGTTTAGATTTTAGACTTCTGATATGCTTATCTCGCTGAAATAAGCATTTCAGTCAAACCAGCATCAAAAGTTGAATGCCTTGGTGAAAGAGAGATTTTGGTCTTCTGATATGCTTATATCGCTGAAATAAGCACGTTAGTCAAAACAACACCAAAAGTTGAGTCATTTGGTGAAGTTGCGATTTTTTACTTCTGAAGTGCTTATCAGACTCAAATAAGAATGTTAGTCAAACCAACATCAAAACTTGAGTTATTTGGTGAAGTTCAGATTTTAATCTTCTGAAGTGTTTGCATCACCGAAGGAAGCATTTTAGTCGAACCAGAATCAAAAATCAAGTCATTTGGTGAAGTTCAGATTTTTTGGCTTCTGAGGTGCTAAACTCGCTGAAATAAGCATTTTAATTTAACCAGCATCAAAAGTTAAGTCAACTGGTGAAGTTGAGATTTTAGTCTTCGGATATGCTTATCTCACTGAAATAAGCACGTTACTCAAATTAACATCAAAATTTGAGTCATTTGGTGAAGTTGAGATTTTTGATTTCTGAAGTGCTTATTTCACTGAAATAAGCCTGTGAGTCAAAAAACAAAACAAAAAACAGCAAAACTTGAGTTATTTGGTGAAGTTCAGATTTTGGTCTCCTGAAGAGCTGAACTCACTGAAATAAGCAGTTTATTCGAACCAGCTTCAAAAGTTGAGTCATTTGGTGAATGTGACATTTTAGACATCTGATATGCTCATCTCGCTGAAATAACCATTTCAGTCAAACCAGAGTCAAAAGTTGAGTGTCTTGGTGAAATTGAGATTTTGGTCTTCTGATATGCTCATATCGCTGAAATAAGCACGTTCGTCAAAACAACAGCAAAAGTTGAGTAATTTGGTGAAGTTGAGATTTTTATCCTCTGAAGTGCTTAACTCGCTGAAATAAGCATGTTAGTCAAAGCAACATCAAAACTTGAGTCATTTGGTGAAGTTCAGATTTTGGAGTAATGAAGACCTTAACTCGCTGAAATAAGCATTTTATTCCAACCAGCATCAAAAGTTGAGTCATTTGGTGAAGTTGAGATCTTAGCCATCTAAAGTTCTTAAATCGGTGAAATAAGCATGTTAGTCAAACCAACATCAAAACTTGAGTCATTTGGTGAAGTTCAGATTTTGGTCTTCTGAAGTGCTTATCTCACTCAAATATGGCATGTTGTTCAAAACAACATCAAAACTTGAGTCATTTGGTGAAGTTCAGATTTTGGTCTACTGCAGAGCTTAACTCGCTGCAGTAAGCATTTTATTACAAACAGCATCAAAAGTTGAGTCATTTGGTGAAGTTGACATCTGAGCCTTCTCAAGTGCTTCAATCGCTGAAATAAGCATGTTAGTCAAACCAACATCAAAACTTAAGTCATTAGGTAAAGTTCAGAATTTTGTTTTCTGAAGTGCTTGTCTGAGTGAAATAAGCATGTTAGTCAAAATAGCATCAACATCTAACTATTTGGTGAAGTTGAGATTATTGACTTCTGAAGTGCTTATCTCACTGAAATAAGAATTTTAGTCAAATCAGCATCATAAGTTAGGTCCTTTGGTGAAGTTGAGGTTTTAGTATTCTGATAATCTTATCTCGCTGAATTAAGCATGTTATTCAAAACAACATGAAAAGTTGAGTCATTTGGTGAAGTTGAGAATTTGACTTCTGAAATGCTTCTCTCAATCAAACAAGCATGTTCGTCAAACCATCATCAAAACTACAGTCATTTGGTGACTGTCAGGTTTTGGTGTTCTGAAGAGTTTAACTCGCCACAATCAGCATTTCAAATTAACCAGCATCAAAAGTTGTGTTATTTGGTTAAGTTGAAGTTTCAGCCTTCTGAAGTGCTTGCCTCATGAAATCAACATGTCATTCAAACCAACATCAAAAACCAATTCAGTTGGTGAAGTTGAATTATTGGTCTTGCGATGTGATTATCTGAGTGAAATAAGCGTGTTAGTCAAAACAGCATCAATAATTAAGTCGTTTGATGAAGTTGAGATTTTTGCATTCTGAAGTGCTTATCTCACTCAAATAAGCATGTCAGTCTAACCAACATCAAAACTTGAGTCATTTGGTGAAGTTCAGAATTTGGTCTTCTGAAGTGCTAATGTGAGTGAAATAAGCATCTCAGTCAAAATAACATCAACATATAAATCATTTGGTGAAGTTGGGATTTTTGACTTCTGATATGCTTATCTCGCGCTGAAATAAGCATTTTGGTCAAACCAGCATCAAAAATTGAGTGTCTCCATGAAATTGAGATTTTGGTCTTCTGATGTTCTTAACTCGCTAAATTAAGCACGTTATTTAAAACGACATCAAAAGTTGAGTCATTTGGTGAAGTTGAGATTTTTGACTTCTGAAATGCTTCTCTCAATCAAATAAGCATGTTGGTAAAACCATCATCGAAACTACAGGCATTTGGTGAATTTCAGGTTTTGGTGTTCTGAAGAGTTTAACTCGCTACAATAAGCATTTTAAACTAACCAGCATCAAAACTTGTTTTATTTGGTGAAGTTGAGGTTTTAGCCTTCTGAAGTGCTTAACTCGCTGAAATAAGCATTTTAGTCAAAACAACATCAAAAGTTGAGTGATTTGGTGAAGTTGAAATTTTGATCGTCTGAAGTGCTTGCCTCATGAAATAAGCATGTCATTCAAAACAACATAAAAAAAAACTAACTCATTTTGTGAAGTGTGACATTGGTCTTCTGAAGAGCTTATCTGAGTGAAATAAGCATGTTAGTCAAAGCAGCATCAAAAATTAAGTCAAATGGTGAAGTTGAGATTTTTGATTTCTGAATTGCTTATCTGACTCAAATAAATATTTTAGTCGAACCAACATCAAAACTTGAGTCATTTGGAGAAGTTCAGATTTTGGTCTTCTGAAGTTGTTATCTCACTGAAATAAGCATGTTAGTCAAATCAGCATCAACAGTTAGGTCCTTTGGTGAAGTTGAGAGTTGAGTCTTCTGATATGCTTATCTCGCTGAAATAAGCATTTTAGTCAAATCAGCCTCAAAAGTTGAGTGTCTTGGTGAAATTGAGATTTTAATTTTCTGATATGCTTATCTCGCTGAAATGAGGACGTTAGTTAAAACAAAATCAAAAGTTGAGTCATTTGGTGAAGTTGAGATTTTGATCTTCTGAAGTGCTAAACTCGCTGAAATAAGCATTTTAGTCAAACGAACAGAAAGAATTATTTCATTTTGTGAAGTTCAGATTTTTGGCTTCTGAGGTGCTTAACTCGTGAAATAAGCATTTTAATTCAAACAGCATCAAAAGTTAGGTCATCAGGTAAAGATGAGATTTTGGTCTTCTGATATGCTTATCTCACTAAATTCAGCACGTTATTCAAAACAACATCAAAAGTTGAGTTATTTGGTGAAGTTCAGATTTTTGACATCTGAAATTCTTCTCTCAATCAAATAAGCATGTTAGTCAAACCATCATCAAAACTACAGTCATTTGATGAATTTCAGGTTTTGGTGTTCTGAAGAGTTTAACGCGCTCCAATAAGCATTTTAAAGCAACCAGCATCAAAAGTTGTGTTATTTGGTAAAGTTGAGGTTTTTGCCTTCTGATGTGCTTAACTCGCTGAAATCAGCATTTTAGCCAAAACAACATCAAAAGTTGAGTGATTTGGTGAAGTTGAGATTTTGATCTTCTGAAGTGCTTGCCTCATGAAATAAACATGTCATTCAAACCAACATCAAAAACTAACTCATTAAGTGAAGTGAGATAATAGTCTTCTGAAGTGCTTCTCTGAGTGAAATAAGCATGTTAGTCAAAACAGCATCAAAAATTAAGTCATTTGGTGAAATTGAGATTGTTGACTTCCAAAATGCTGAACTCGCTGGAATAACCATTTTAATCCAACCAACATCAAAAATGAAGTCATTTGGTGAAGATGAGATTTTTGGCTCCTCAGTTGCTTCCCTTAATGAAATAAGCTTTTCATTCAAACCAACATCAAAAAACTAACGCATTTGGTCAGGTTGAGATATCGATACTCTGATGTGCTTATATGAGTGAACTAAGCAAGCTACTCAAAACAGCATCAAAAATTAATTCATTTGGTGATATTTAGATTTTTAACTTCTGAAGTGCTTATCTCACTCAGATAAGCATGTTAAGTCAAACAAACATCAAAACTTGAGTCATTTTGTGAAGTTCAGATTTTGGCCTTCTGAAATGCTTATCTGAATGAAATAAGCATGTTAGTCAAAACAGCACAAAAAAATTGACATTTGGTGAAGTTGAGATTCTTCACTTCTGAAGTACTTATTTCACTGGACGAAGCCTGTTTTTCAATCCAACATCAATCAAACAACATCAAAAGTTGAGTCATTTGATAAAGTTCTTATTTTGGCCTTCTGAAGTGCTTATCTCACTCAAATATGCATATTACTCAAAACAACATCAAAAGTTGTGTCATTTGGTGAAGTCGAGATTCTTCTCTTCTGAAGTGCTTATTTCACTGGACGAAGCCTGCTAATCATTCCAACATCAAAATTTGTGTCATTTAGTGAAATTCAGATTTTGGTCTTCTGAAGTTTTTATCTCACTGAAATAAGCATGTTGTCAAAACAGCATAAAAAGTTGAGTGTCTTCCTGAAATTGAGATATTGGTCTTCTGATATGCTTATCTTGCTGAACTAAGCACGTTAGTCAAAACGACATCAACAGTTGAGTCATTTGGAGAAAGTGAAATTTTCGATTTCTGAAGTGCTTATCTCACTCAAATAAGTATGTTAGCCAAACCAACATCAAAACTTGAGTCATTTGGTGAAGTCGAGATTCTTCTCTTCTGAAGTGCTTATTTCACTGGAGGAAGCCTGTTCGTCATTCCAACATGAAAATTTGATTCATTTCGTGAAGTTCAGATTTTGGTCTTATTGAAGTGCTTTTCCAACTGAAATAAACATGTTAGTCAAAACGCGTCAAAAGTTGAGTGTCTATTTGAAGTTGTGATTTTGGTCTTCTGTTATGCTTATGTCGCTGAAATAAGCATGTTCGTCAAACTAACATCAAAAATTGAGTCATTTGGTGAAGTTCAGATTTTTATCTTCTGAAGTGCTTATCTCGCTGAAATAAGAATTTTAATCCAACCAGCATCAAAACTTATGTGATTTGGTGAAGTTGTGATTTTTGCCTTCTGAAGTGCTTATCGCACTCAAATAAGCGTGTTCGTCAAAACAACATCAAAAGTTGAGTCATTTGGTGAAGTTGAGATTTTTGACTTCTGAAATGGTTATCTCACTCAAATAAGCGTGTCAGTCAAAACAACATTAAAAATTGAGTCATTTGGTGAAGATCAGATTTTATTCTTCTCAAGTGCTTAACTCACTGAATTAAACATTTTAGTCTCACCAGCATCAAAAATCAAGTCATTTGATGAAGTTGGATTTTTGACTTCTTCAGTGTTCATCTCACTGAAATAAGCATTTCAGTCCAACCAGCATCAAAAGTTATGTCCTTTGGTGAAGGTGAGATTTTTGACTTCTGAAGCGCTTACCTCGCTGAAATAATCATTTTAATCCAACCAGCATCAAAAATTAAGTCATTTGGTGAAGTTGAGATTTATGCCTTCTGAAGTGCTTATCTCACTCAAATAAGCATGTTAATCAAACAAACATCGAAACTTGAGTCATTTTGGGAAGTTCAGATTTTGGATTTCTGAAGTGCTTAACTCGCGGAAAGAAGCATTTTAATCGAAGCAGCATCAAAAGTTGAGTCATTTGGTGAAGTTGAGATCTTAGCCTTCTCAAGTGCTTATCTTACTGAATTAAGACTTTTAGTCAAATCAGCATTGTAAGTTAGGTCCTTTGGTGATATTGAGATTTTAGTATTCCGATATGCTTATCTCGCTAAATTCCGCACGTTATTCAAAACAACATCAAAAGATGAGTCATTTGTTTAAGTTGAGATGTTTGACATCTGAAGTCCTGATCTCACTGAAATAAGCATCTTAGTCAAATCAGCCTCAAAAGTTAAGTGTCTTGGTGAAGTTGAGATTTTTGACTTCTGAAGTGCTTATCTCACTCAAATAAGGATGTTAGTCAAACCAACATCAAAACTTGAGACTTTTGGTGAAGTTCAGATTTTGGTGTTCTGAAGTGCCTATCTGAGTGAAAAAAGCATGTCAGTCAAAACAGAGTAAAAAAAAAAGTCATTTGGTGAAGTTCAGATTTTGGACTTCTGAAGTGCTTATCTCACTGAAATAAGCATTTTAGTCCAACCAGCATCAAAAGTAATGTCCTTTGGTGAAGCTGAGATTTTAGTCTTCTGATATGCTTATCTCGCTGAAATAAGCACGTTAGTCAAAACAAGATCACAAATTAAGTCATTTCGTGAAGTTCAGAATTTTGACTTCTGAAGAGTTTGTCTCACTCAAATAAGCATGTTAGTTTAACCAACATCAAAACTTGAGTCATTTTGTGAAGTTCTGATTTTGGTCTTCTGAAGTGCTTATCTCGCTGCAATAACAATTTTATTCCAACCAGCATCAAAAATTATGTCATTTGGTGAAGTTAAGATTTTTGCCTTAAGAACTGTTTATCTCACTCACGTAAGCATGTTAGTCAAAACAACATCTGAAGTTGAGTCATTTGGTGAAGTTGAGATTCTTCACTTCTGAAGTGCTTATTTCACTGGACGAAGCCTGCTAATCAATCCAACATCAATCAAACAACATCAAAAGTTGAGTCATTTGATAAAGTTCTTATTCTGGCCTTCTGAAGTGCTTATCTCGCTCAAATAAGTATGTTAGTCAAACCAACATCAAAACTTGAGTCATTTGGTGAAGTCGAGATTCTTCTCTTCTGAAGTGCTTATTTCACTGGAGGAAGCCTGTTCGTCATTCCAACATGAAAATTTGATTCATTTCGTGAAGTTCAGATCTTGGTCTTATTGAAGAGCTTTTCCAACCAGCGTCCAAAGTTAGGTCCTTTGGTGAAGTTCTGATTTTTGACTTCTGAAGCGCTTAACTCGCTGAAATAAGCATTTTAATCCAACCAGCAGTAAAAATCAAGTCATTTGATAAAGTTGAGACTCTTGACTTCTGTAGTGCACATCTCACTGAAATAAGCATTTTAGTCCAACCAACATCAAACGTTGTGTCACTTGGTGAAGTCGAGATTTTTGACATCTGAAATGGTTCTCTCAATCGAATAAGCATATCATTCAAACCAACATCAAAAACGAACTCAATTGGTGAAGTGAGATATTGGTCTTCTGAAATGCTTAACTCGCTGAAATGAGCATGTTAGTCAAACGAGCATAAAAAGTTGTGTCACTTGGTGAAGTTCAGATTTTTGGCTTCTGAGTTGCTTGACTCGCCGAAAGAAGCATTTTAATTTAACCAGCATCAAAAGTTCGGTCATCTGGTGAAGGTGAGATTTTAGTCTTCTGAAGTGCTTCGCTCGCTGAAATGAGCATGTTAGTCAAATTAACATCAAAAATTGAGTCACTTCGTGAAGTTCCGATTTTTGTCTTCTGAAGTGCTTATCTCGCTGAAATAAGAATTTTAATCCAACCAGCATCAAAAATTATGTCATTTGGTGCAGTTGAGATTTTTGCCTTCTGAAGTGCTTATCTCACTCACATAAGCATGTTAGTCAAAACAACATCTAAAGTTGAGTCAATTGGTGAAGTTGAGATTTTTGACTTCTGAAGTGCTTATCTCACTCAAATAAGGATGTTAGTCAAAGCAACATCAAAACTTGAGTCTTTTGGTGGAGTTCAGATTTTGGTGTTCTGAAGTGCCTATCTGAGTGAAAAAAGCATGTCAGTCAAAACAGAATAAAAAATTAAGTCATTTGGTGAAGTTCAGATTTTGGTCTTCTGAAGTGCTTATCATACTGAAATAGGCATGCCAGTTAAAACAGCATTAAAAATTAAGTCATTTAGTGCAGTTGAGATTTTTGACTTCTGAAGTGCTTATCTCACTGAAGTAAGCATTTTAGTCAAATCAGCATAAAAAATTATGCCATTTGGTGAAGTTGAGATTTTAGCCTTCCGAAGTGCTTATATCACTCACATAAGCATGTTAGTCAAAACAACATCTAAAGGTGAGACATTTGGTGAAGTTGATATTATTGCCGTCTGAAATGCTTAACTCGCTGAAATAAGCATGTTATGCAAAACAACATCAAATGTTGAGTCATTTCGTGAGGTTGAGATATTTGACTTCTGAATTGGTTATCTCACTCAAATAAGCATGTCAGTCAAAACAACATTAAAAATTGAGTAATTTGGTGAAGATCAGATTTTAGTCTTCTCAAGTGCTTAACTCACTGAATTAAACATTTTAGTCTAACCAGCATCAAAAATCAAGTCATTTGATGAAGTTGAGATTTTTGACTTCTGTGTGCTCATCTCACTGAAATAAGCATTTTAGTCCAACCAGCATCAAAAGTAATGTCCTTTGGTGAAGCTGAGATTTTAGTCTTCTGATATGCTTATCTCGCTGAAATAAGCACGTTAGTCAAAACAAGATCACAAATTAAGTCATTTCGTGAAGTTCAGAATTTTGACTTCTGAAGAGTTTATCTCACTCAAATAAGCATGTTAGTTTAACCAACATCAAAACTTGAGTCATTTTGTGAACTTCTGATTTTGGTCTTCTGAAGTGCTTATCTCTCTGAAAGAAGAATTTTATTCCAACCAGCATCAAAAATTATGTCATTTGGTGAAGTTAAGATTTTTGCCTTCCGAAGTGCTTATCTCACTCACGTAAGCATGTTAGTCAAAACAACATCTGAAGTTGAGTCATTTGGTGAAGTTGAGATTTTAGACTTCTGAAGTGCTTATCTCACTCAAATAAGCATGTTAGTTTAACCAACATCAAAGCTGAGTCATTTTGTGAAGTTTCAATTTTGATCTTCTGAAGTGCTTAACTCGCTGAAATAAGCATTTTAATCCAACCAGCATTAAAAATTAAGTCATTTGGTAAAGTTGAGATTTTTGCCTTCTGAACTGCTTAACTCGTGAAATAAGCACATTGTTCAAAACAACATCAAAAGTTGAGTCATTTGGTGAAGTTGAGATTTTTGACATCTGAATTGGTTATCTCTCTCAAATAAGCATGTTAGTCAAAACTACATTAAAAATTGAGTCATTTGGTCAAGTTCAGATTTTAGTCTTCTCAAGTGCTTACCTCACTGAATTAAACATTTTTATCTAACCAGCATCAAAAATCAAGTCATTTGATAATGTTGAGATTTTTGACTTCTATCGTGCTCACCTCACTGAAATAAGCATTTTCCTCCAACCAGCATCAAAATTTATGTCCTTTGGTGAAGTTGAGATTTAAGTCTTCTGATACGCTGATCTCGCTGAAATAAGCACGTTGGTCAAACGAACATAAAAAATTGTGTCATTTGGTGAAGTTCAGATTTTTGGCTTCTGAGTTGATTAACTCGCTGAAAGGACCATTTTATTTTAACCAGCATCAAAAGTTCGGCCATCTGGTGAAGGTGAGATTTTGGACTTCTGAAGTGCTTAACTCGCTGAACTGAGCGTGTTAGTCAAATTAACATCAAAAATTGAGTCATTTGGTGAAGTTCAGATTTTTGGCATCTGAACGTCTTATCTCACTCAAATAAGCATGTTCGTCGAACCAACATCAAAACTTGAGTCATTTGGTGAAGTCGAGATTCTACACTTCTGAAGTGCTTATTTCACTGATCAAAGCCTGTTAGTTAATCCAACATCAAAATTTGAGTCATTTAGTGAATTTCAAATTTTGGTATTCTGAAGTGCTTTTCCCAATGAAATAAGCATTTTAGTCAAAACAGCATCAAAAGTTGAGTGTCTTGTTGAAGTTGAGATTTTGGTCTTCTGCTATGCTTGTCTCGCTGAAATAAGCACGTTAGTCAAATATCAAACGTTGTGACATTTGGTGAAGTTGGGATTTTGATCTTCTGAAGGGATTAGCTCGCTGAAATGTGCATATTAGTCAAATTAACATCAAAAAATGATGTCATTTGGAGAAGTTCCGATTTTTGTCTTCCGAAGTGCTTATCTCGCTGAAATAAGAATTTTAAACCGACCAGCATCAAAAATTATGTCATTTGGTGAAGTTGAGAGTTTTGACTTCTGAAGTGCTGATCCCACTCAAATATGCATGTTCGTCAAAACAACGTCAAAAGTTGAGTCACTTTGTGAAGTTCAGATTTTGGCCTTCTGATGTGCTTAACTCGCTGAAAGAAGCACTTTAATACGACCAGCATCAAAAGTTGCGTCATTTGGTGAGGTCGAGATTCTTCACTTATGAAGTGCTTATTTCACTGGACGAAGCCTGCAATCACTCCAACATCAAAATTTGAGTCATTTATTGAAGTTCAGATTTTGGTCTTCTGAAGTGCTTATCCCACTCAAATATGCATGTTCCTCAAAACAACATCATAAGCTGTGTAAAGTCGAGATTGGTGAAGTCGAGATTCTTCACTTCTGAAGTGCGTATTTCACTGGAGGAAGCCTGTTAGTCAATTCAACATGAAAATTTAGTCATTTATTGAAGTTCAGATATTTTTCTTCTGAAGTGCTTATCTGACTGAAATAAGCATGTTGTCAAAACAGCATAAAAAGTTGAGTGTCTGTGTGAAGTTGAGATTTTGGTCTTCTGCTATGCTTATCTCGCTGAAATAAGCACGTTTCTCAAAACAACACCAAAATTTGTGTCATTTGGTGAAGTTGAGATTTTGATCTTTTGAAGTGCTTATCTCGCTGAAATAAGAATTTTAATCCTACCAGCATTAAAAATTAAATCATTTTGTGAAGTTGAGATTTTTGCCTTCTGAACTGCTTAACTCCGCTGAAATAAGCACGTTATTAAAAAAAAAAATCCAAGGTTGAGTCATTGGGTGAAGTTACGATTTTTAACTTCTGAAGACCTTATCTCACTCAAAAAAGCATGTTACTCAAAACAACATGAAAAATTGAGTCATTTGGTGAAGTTCAGATTTTAGTCTTCTCAAGTGCTTAACTCACTGAAATAAGCAGTTTAGTCCAACCAGCATCAAATATCAAAAATCTCAAATTCACCAAATGACTTCAATGTTGATGCTGTTTTGACTAACATGCTTATTTCAGTCAGATAAACACTTCAGAAGACCAAAATCTGAACTGCACAAAATTACTCAAGTTTTGATGTTGGTTCGACGAACATGCTTATTTGAGTGAGATCGGCACTTCAGAAATCAAAAATCTCACCTTCACTGTCTGACTTAATTTTTGATGCAGTTTTGCCGAACATGCTTATTTAACTCAGAAAAGCACTTCAGAAGACCAATATCTCACTTCACCAAAAATGTTAGTTTTTGATGATGGTTTGAATGAAATGCTTATTTCATGAGGATCAACATCTCAACTTCACAAAATGACTAAACATTTGATGTTGTTTTGTCTAACATGCTTATTTCAGCGAATTAAGCATATCAGAAGACTAAAATCTCAACTTCACCAAAGGACATAACTTTTGAGGCTGGTTTGACAAAATATGCTTATTTCAGTGAGATGAGCACTACAGAAGTCAAAAATGTCAACTTCATCAAATGACTTGATTATTGATGCTGGTTAGACTAAAATGCTTCAGACTGATAATGCAAAAGTCGGAGATGTCATTGATAGCAAAGAAGATAAACAAAATTTACAGAGGCTTGTGGATCAGATGGGGATGTGGGCTGAGGATTGGTAAATACAGTTGTATACTGATACAGGTGTGCACTTTGGAAAGTCAAACCAAGGCAGGATTTATACAGTAAATGGTAAAGTCCTGAATTTCACCCTCTGACAATGTTTCACTCCTTCTGTACTGACCTACAACAGGGTGGGACAGCCTCAGGCAGACCCTCTGACAATGAGGCATCCCTCAGGACAATAATCTTTAATTGTAAACTAATCTGTAATATTATTTGACGTGTTAAGTTCAAAATACTTCCCGTGTCTCCTGTAGAATACGCAGTTTCTCTCACTCTCGCTCTTCCTCTGGGTATGTGAAGCTGCTTTCTTCCATACTACCCTCAGAAATAACGCTAGCCGTAACCCTCACCCGAGATTCAGCCCAAACGCTAACCCTCATGTGAACCCTAAGTCCAACCTCAGCCCAAATCCTAACCTCAGGCTTAACCCAAACCATAACCCTCAGTCCCAACGCTGACCCGAAACTCACCTCTAACTCGAGCCTCAGCCCTAACACCTACCCTCAGCCATATAACGCAAGCCTCATCCCTACACGAACCATAGCCTTAGTCCTAAACCGAACCTAGTTTCAGACCTACTCCTAACCGAAGACATAGAGTCTCCGGTACAGAAACCCAAAGGCCCACAGACCCCGTATAGAAACCTGAAGACAGAGACCGCTTTCAATTAACTGTAAAACACGGAGCTCACTACAAATAATGCCGAAAACATAGACATCCCTGTAAATGAACCATGAAACACAAAGCCTTCTGTAAGTAATCTCCAACGCAGAATCTCGTTTAAACAAACGCGAAAAAGAGCCCCCTGTAAATACACTCAAGCACAGAGACCCCTTTAAATATAACCTAAGAAAGGTCCCGCGGGCAGTAAAATGCAAAAGACAGAGAACCCAGTAAGAAGCCAGAAAACACAGAGACCTCTGTAAAGAAACCCTAAAACAGAGCCCCCTGTAAATAATCCAAAACAAAGAGCACCCTGTACACAAACCCTAAACGTTAACTGTTTTGGCTTTCACAAATGCTGCCAGACCTGCTGAGCTTTTCCAGCAATTTTGTTTTTGTTCCTGATTTGCAGCATCTGCAGTTCCTCCGGTTTTCAATTGATAGGCAGTCAGTTAGATGAAATGGTTGTGTGTCACATATTTACCAGTCGGATTCAAACACGTGGTACTAGTTCAAACATGTGGTCATTTGCTTATCTTATAACTTTTGCCCCTGAATATCCTGTGGTCTGCCCTGTTTACTCATATCAGTTCGCACTTAACAATGCTTCCGGAGTCTGGCTGGCGTGTCTTCAGTAATACAGGGTCAATCGCCTTCAAATATCGTTTACTGTGGTTTTTGGTGACGCTGTATCATCAGCCTCTTTATTGTTGTAAGAAAGATCCTCTTTACGAATGCACCCTCAAGCGCTCCATATGACCACTCTCGCTCTCTCATTCATTCATAACTTTACTGACCACTCATTAGCGTACTGTGTTTACTATTACCGCATTTCATTCATTCATTCATAAAACTGCCATCATGCCGTACTTTTCACTAATAAAGGGAGACGAAATTGAAATGTTCCTTGCACCCTATTACTGCCTTTTCACAGTTTGAACCCGTGTTGCTAACAGTGTCCAAACTTGTGTCTACATCAGAGTCAATCCCTGAGTATGTGTTAATTTTCTAATCTATTCAGAACAATACGATCCCATCCATCGTGTCACCCGAAACTATGAAAAAATGGAATATTAATCAGCCCTCAACAAACGTCTCCCAGGAGTTAAATATCTTGCAGGACATCAAACAAGTTTTCTGCTTTACCACGTCTCTGTTAGATACAGATTGAATAGGGTCCGCGTTCCCTTTAAGAACGCTACTTTCAAAATAGCGCTTCCGTGAAATTGAATGAAAGAATGAGGAAACCGGCAATAGTGAAATCTCAAGAGCCAGCTGCGGTAATAAGCCTACTAAACTTTCTGCTGTCATCAAGTAATTCCCAACCCAGTCAAATCATGTAGGGTTGATAATCTTTCTGGCATTCTCTAACTTTAAAAGAATAAAAGGACCCACACCCTTCATTGCTCTACTTCAAATACCTCAGTCCTGACCCGCTGACAATGAGGCGCTCCCTCAGTCCTGACCCGCTGACAATGAGGCGCTCCATCAGTCCTGACCCGCTGACAATGAGGCTCTCCCCCAGTCCTGACCCGCTGACAATGAGGCGGTCCCTCAGTCCTGACCCGCTGACAATGAGGCGCTCCCCCAGTCCTGAACGGCTGACAATGAGGCGCTCCCCCAGTCCTGACCCGCTGACAATGAAGCGCTCCCTCATTCCTGATTCGCTGGCAATGAGGTGCTCCCCCAGTCCTGACCCGCTGACAACGAGGCGCTCCCTCAGTCCTGCCCCGCTGACAATGAGGCGCTCCGTCAGTCCTGACCCGCTGACAATGAGGCGCTCCCGAAGTCCTGACCCGCTGACAATAAGGCGCTCCCTCAGTCCTGACCCGCTGACAATGAGGCGCTTTCTCAGTCCTGCCCCGCTGACAATGAGGCACTCCCTCTGTCCTGTCCCGCTGACAATGAGGCACTCCCTCTGTCCTGTCCCGCCGACAATGAGGCGCTTCCTCAGTCCTGACCCGCTGATAATGAGGCGCTCCCTCAGTCTTGAGTCGCTGACAGTGAGGCCCTCCCGCAGTCCTGACCCGAGTACAATGAGGCGCTACCTCAACAATGACCTTCAGACAACACTATACCTCCCCATTGCTGACTCTTTGTCAAAGAGGCATTGCCTCAGACTATGATGTACTATCTCAATCCGAACAATTCACCGTGCTGTACTGGGGGCTGTGTTAGTTGGTGTTGATTTACTGTAGGCTTGTGTTTTAGGCTTTATTAATTGGAAGTTCTGTGTTTTAGGGACGCCTCTGAGAGTTTAATTACAGGAGGTTTAGTTTTCGGAGGATTTGCAGGGGGCACTGTTTCAGGGTTTATTTACTGGCAGGTCTATATTTTACATTTTATTTACAGGGGACTCGGTCTTCTTTGGTTTCTTACTGGGGGCTGTGTCTTTTACACTTTATTTCCTGAGGGACCTTTCTTCGGTTATCTATAAAGAGGTCTCTGTGCTTAAGGGTGTGTTTACAGGCGGCTCTGTTTTTAGCAGTTTTTCAAATGAGACTCTGCGTCGGAGAATATATACAGGAGGCTGTGTGTTTCAGAGTTCATTTACAGACATGTCTGTGTTTTAAGGTATCTGTACATGGTGTTCTATGTTTTAGGGATTATTTAGAGTGATCTGTGTTTTACAGGTTACTGAAAGGCGTCTCTGACTTTGGGTTTATTTCCCGGGGTCTGTTATTTACAGGTACGTCAATCTTTTCAAAGTTTATTTGTAAGGGGCCCTGTCTTACGGATAATTTACAGGTGGGCTGAGTGTGGGGTGTAATTACAGGTACTCAGTGTTTTCGGATTTATTTAGACGGAGCCCTGTGTTTTACCTTCGACTTCCTGGGTGATGTGTGTTAGAGTTCATTTAAAGGGGTCCGTGTATTTGAGGGTATAATTACAGTGGGCTCTGTTTTTTCGGGTTATTTACTGTGAGCTCCGCGTTTTACGGGTTATTGAAAAGGGTGCCTGAGGGTATATTTACAGGCGGCTCATTGTTTGAGTTCTTTTGTGCAGGTCTGAGGCTAGGGTTAGATGTGAGCGCTGCGGCTGAGGGTTATGGTTTGTGTCAGGCCTGAGGCGAAGGTTCGGGTTAGGGTTTGGCCTGAGGTTAGGCTCAGAGGTCAGGCAAGGGTTAGCGTTGTCAAATTGTGCGCACTGAGGTATTGCAGCAGTGTCAGTGGGTCAGAACTGTGGGAGTGTATCAGTCATAGGGTCAACACTGAGGCTGAGCCTTATTCTAACTTCTTATTGGAGGAGTGCTACGTAACTAAATCACATAATTTTTAAAAATGAGGCATCGGCTGAATGTGATTCTCTGACAATATGTCTGAATCTGGGGTTAATGTTTTGAGGTAGGGTTATTTCTGGGGGCAGGGAGAAAGAAAGCAGCTTCTCATACCCAGAGACAGAACCAGACGGAGAGCAACTGCGTCTTCTACAGGAGACTCGGGATGTATTGTAAACTTAATGGGTCAAATAGTATTACAGATTAGTTTACAATTAAAGATTATTGCCCTGAGAGAATGCTTCATTGTCAGAGGGTCCGCTTGAGGCTGTCCCTCTATGTTGTAGTGTCAGTACTGAAGGAGTGCGCAATTGTCAGAGGATCACATTCAGCCGATGTCTCATTTTTTAAAAAATATGTAATTTTGTTACGTAGCACTCACCCAGTAAGAACTTAGATAAAGGCTCAGCCTCAGTCTTGACCCTATGACTGATACACTCCCAAAGTTCTGACCCACTGACTCTGCTGCAATCCCTCAGTGCGGACCATTTGACAATGAGGCACTGCTTCAGTACTGAAGCTCTGACAGTACTGACTATCTGGCAGTGAGTGAGTGCCTCAGTCTGACATTGTCACATTGCTGCAATCGTGTGACACTCCCACAAGTCTAACCCTTTGAGAATAAGACACTAGCTCAGTCATGACCCTCTCACAATAATGCACCCCAACAGTTCTGACCCTTTGGTACTGCTGCATTACCTCATTAGAGACCCTATAAATGTGAGGCGCTCCTCAGTTCTGACCCTCTTACAATGAGGCGCTACCCCAGTATTGACTCTCTGATTATAATGCTCTCCAGCAGTTCTGTTCCTCTGACAGTGCTTCAATACTTGCCTGGACCAGGCAAATTCCTCATTGTCAGCGGATCAGTTCTTTGGCAGTGCCTCCTGGTACTGGGATCATATGAACCTGTAATACTATTTGACCTATTAAGTTTACAATACATCCCGAGTCTCCTGTAGAATGCGCAGTTGCTCTCCCTCCGGCTCTCGGTATGTGAAGCTGCTTTCTTTCTCCCTACTGTCCGAAATATCCCTAACCTTAACCCTAGATTCAGCCCTAACACTAACCTTCGCGTAATCCCGAAGTTTAACTTCAGCCCAAAGCCTAACCAAACCATAACTCTCAGCCCTAACGCAAGCCTCATCCTACACTAACCATAGCCTCAGGCGCAAACGGAACCCAGCTTCAGCCGTACTCCTGGCCCTCAAACACGGAGCCGCCTGCACAGAGGCCCTCAAACACAGAGACCCCTTTAAATAACCCGTAAAACGCGGACTTCACTGGAAATAACCCCTGAAACTCAGAGTCCTATTTAAACAAACTTCAACAACAGAGCCCCCTGTAATTATACGCTCAAATACACAGACCCCTTCAAATGAACTCTCACACACATTGCCCAGAAAGGATAAGGTAAAACACAGGGCTCCTTCGAAATAAGTCCGGAAACACTGAGCACCTTTAATTGCACCCCAACACTTCGCCCACCAGTAAATTATCCGTAAGACAGGGCCCCTTACAAATAACCCTAAAAAGACAAAGCTACCTGCAAATAAACAGCCTCCTGCAAACAAACCCTAAAACAGAGACCCCGTTCAATAAACTGTAAAACACGGAACTCATTATAAATAATCCCAAAAACGCACAGCATCGTGTATGTACACCCAAAAACACAGACATCCCTGTAAATGAACCCTGAAACACAATGCCTCCTGGAAATAATCTCCGACGCAGAGCCTCATTTAAACAAACGGTAAAAAAAATAGGCCCCTGTACATACACTGTCAAGCACAGAGACCCTTTAAATAAACCCGAGGAAAGGTCCCTCATGAAGTAAAATGTAAACCACAGAGCACCCGCCACATAACCCCCTGTAAATAAACCCTAAAACACAGAGCTTCATTGACAGGGATGTCTGTGTTTTAGGGTTTATGTACAATGAAGCCTGAAACACAAAGCTTTCTGTAAATAATCTCCGACGCACAGAACCTCACTTAAACAAACGATAAAAACAGAGCTACCTGTAGCTACACTCTCAAGCAAGACCACTATACATATAACCTAAGAAAGGTTCCTCAGGAATTAAAATGTAAAACAGAGCCCCAGTAAGAAACAATAAAAGACAGAGCCCCATGTAAATTGCATGTCAAATATAGAGCTCCTTGTAAATAAACCCTGAAGCACAGTGCAACCTGCAAATCCTCCCTGTAACTGTGCCTCCAGTAAATAAACCCTCAGAGACGCCTGTAAATAAGCCCTCAGACAGAGATCCCTTTCAATAACCAGTAAAACAAGGCGCTTAATTCAAATAATCACTAAAACAGAAACCCCTGCAATTATATCCTCAAATACACAGACGCCTTTAAATGACCTCTGAAACAGATGCCCT
>NW_025968844.1:0-3408 GCF_021869965.1 Rhincodon typus
AGCCGCAACATGACCTATACTCAATGCACTGACCAATAAAGGTAAACGTACCAAACACCTTCTTCATTTCTTTCTCCATCTGCAATGTCACTTTCAATGAACTATGAACCTGCACTCCAAGCTCACTTTGTTCAGCAGCACTCCCTGGGAAACTACCATCAAGTCTATAAGTCCTGCCCTAATTTGTTTTACGAAAAGCAACACATCACATTTATTTAAATTGAACTCCGTCTGCACTCCTCAGCCCAGGCAAGATTCCATTGTACTCTGAGATACACTTATTCACTGTCCATTTTACCACCAAGTTTAGTGTTGTCAGCAAACTTAGTAACAATGCTTCCTATATTACATCCAAATCATTTATGTAATTGATGAAAAGCAGTGGACTCAGCACTGATCCTTGCAGCGCGCTGCTGATCACAGGCCTTATGTCTGAAAAGCAACCCTCCACCACCCTCTGTCTCCTACCTTCGAGCCAATTTTGTGTACAGTTGGCTAGCTCTCCATGTATTCCATGTGATCTAACCTTGTTAACGAGTCTACCATGTGGAACCTTGTCGAATGCCTTGGTGAAGTCCATTTAGACAGTGTCCACTGTTCTGCCTTCAATCTTCCTTGTCACTTCTGCAAAAAATTCAGTCAAGTTAGTGAGACTTGATTTTCCGTACACAAAACCATGTTGACTATCCCTTGTGCCATGTCGATGGTGGACAGGCTTTAGGGCGTCTGGAGGTGAGTTACTTCTTGCAGGATTCCCAGCCTGTGACCTGCTCTTGTAGCCGATGTATTTACATGGCGAGCTTAGTTCAGTTTTTGGTCATTGGCAACCACCAGGATGTTGATAGTGGGGGGACTCAGTGATGGTAACACACCATTGAATATCGATGGGTGATGGATAGATTCTCTCTCAATGGTAACCACCAGGATGTTGATAGTGGAGGTGGTGCCAGTGAACATTGCGGGGATGATGGTTAGATTCCCTCTCAACAGCAACTCCCAGAATGTTGACAGTGGGGGATTCAGGGATGATAACACCATTGAATGTTAGGGGTGATGGTTAGATTCTCTCTTCTTGGAGATGGTCATTGCCTGGCATTTGTGTGGTGCAAATTTTACTTGCCACTCAACAGCCTAAGCCTCGATATTGTCCAGATCTTGAATGTGGACTGCTTGAATTGTTGGAGAATCCTACTGCAGCAAGACAATTTCAGTTCTTCCCCTTGTGTTTTTTTTTTGTTTTCCTGTGCATTAGGTTCCTCAGCAGAGACTGGAACACCTGTGCTCACGATGGAGCCAATGTGGGAGAGATTTTTAACGGGTGACCGGATCATTCTTAGCTGTGATGCCGGTCGAGAGCTTCGTTCAGTGAGATATACGTGGATCGTAAACAACACTATCAAAGAGTTCAGGGGGAAGACTTACACTATTGAGGCTGCTGGAAAAGAGCATGATGGGGAGCACAGATGCCAAACTTCCACATCGACACAAACAACACCCTACAGTAACAGCATTCTCGTGAGAGTATCTGGTGAGTCATGTCGGTCTTCAATAAGTCAATCTCTTTCTCTCAAGTAGCACCCCTCCAGGCATTTGAGGGGAGTCACACTAATTCCCGGGGATGGACGGGGGTGGGAAAAGCAAGGATATTGGCATTCTCTTGGAATAGCACCACTGCTGTTGTGATGTGTGAAGTTTCACTGGAATTCACTGTTTCAATTTTCGGTCCACCCCACCATCTTGTTCACCGCTCCCCCAATCCTTTCTTGGGCATTGTTGTCAAGTTCTGAGCCATGTGCCCATGGACTGGGCAGATTGCTCACTTGAGAATTGGTGGCAATGGGATCCAGAAGATCTAAGATCCGGCAGAGATTCCAGGTGGGACTCTTCTGAAGGTGGGGTTGATGGGTTCGATGGACACCATCTCCTAGATCCAACATTGAGCCCAGACCTCACTGAGACTGGATGACTGTTCCCTTGCAAGTCCCCCAGGGAAGGGGGCATTTGAACCCACCCTGTGGTCTGTCACCCTGGTTCACTCAATTGCTTGTTTGTGTTATGACCAGTACACCAAGACTGCCCCTCATGGGTGGTATTACATATAGTTCCTCACACACAGGGGACTGAGTTGGACAATCTCATTGAATGACAGAGCTCTACTCCTTGATCCTATTTTCTATGTTTCTATCCTCCTCCACCAACTCTTCAGCTTTCTACTTAACTGGCTCCTTCCTTCCATTGACAACAAGGTGCAGAGCTGGATGAACACAGCAGGCCAAGCAGCATCATAGGAGCAGAAAGGCTGACATTTCGGGCCTAGACCCTCTGATGAAGGCCTGCTGTGTTTATTCAGCTCTGCATCTTGTTGTCTCGGATTCTCCAGCATTTGCAGTTCCTACTACACCTTCCTTCCATTGTTGTCTTTTCAGTGTTACAATTCATTCCCATGTTTGATTGTGTGCCCATCTTGTGATTTTGAGGGCATGAGTGTTTTTTTTTAATATTTCACTTCTGAGAATTTTAAGTTGCTGTATCAAACTGTCCTGGCTTGGATTCTTCACAAATTTGAAAAAAAAACAACAAAAAGAAAACACACTGCTGGTGCACTCACAGAGTGACAATATCTGAACTGAAGCAATCTCTTGACAAGAGAGAAACAGATCTCTTTTTAAACCAAACTCCTGGTTATTTCTGAACTCAAGTCAAAACAAAGCTCCTGGTTTAATTTCGGTACAGTGCCTGGTATGGACTGAAAAGTATCATTCTCCATTCTAACCTTAGAGCTGAAGTGTCTCATCCCTGGAATCTTTCCTGTAAACTGCTTCTGTGCTCCCCATCCCCCCACCCCATCCGACCCAATGCGTTTGAAACTTTTCTTCTAATGTGGCGCCCACAACTGTACACAGTACTCCAGCTGAGGTCTAACAAGTGTCCTGTACAAGTTCAACATTACGTCCCTGCTGTCGGTCTCTGTGCCCCTTTTAATAAAGCTGAAAACGCGGTGAGCTTTATTAACTGTGCTCTCCCCCTGTCCTGCCACCTTCAACGGTCTGTGCACATATACCCCCAACTCCCTCTGCTCTTATACCCCCGTTTAGAGTTGTACTCTCCTATTTTATATTATCTTCCAATGTTCTTCCCACCAATGTGGATCACCTCACACTTCTCTTTGCATTGAACTACATCTGCCACCTGTCTGCCCACTCCATCAACTATTCAATGTCCTATCCAATTTCTGCACTGTTCTCTTTACAGATTACAATTCTCCCAGGTTTCTTGCTGTCTATAAATTTGGAAATGGTCCCCTTGCACAGCAAGATCCAGATCATTAATTATATATCCACTACGAACATTCATCTGGCTATGAAAAGTGATTGGGTCAGTGTGCTGAGCCGTGGCAGATAGAGATTA
>NW_025968844.1:3508-8867 GCF_021869965.1 Rhincodon typus
CAGCAGGCCAAGCAGCATCATAGGAGCAGAAAGGCTGACATTTTGGGTCTCGACCCTCTGATGAAGGGTCTAGGCCCGAAACGTCAGCCTTTCTGCTCCTATGATGCTGCTTGGCCTGCTGTGTTCATCCAGCTCTGCACCTTGTTGTCTCGGATTCTCCAGCATTTGCAGTTCCTACTACCCCTTCCTTCCATTGTTGTCTTTTCAGTGTTACAATTCATTCCCATGTTTGATTGTGTGCCCATCTTGTGATTTTGAGGGCATGAGTGTTTTTTTTTAATATTTCACTTCTGAGAATTTTAAGTTGCTGTATCAAACTGTCCTGGCTTGGAGTCTTCACAAATTTGAAAAAAAAAAACAACAAAAAGAAAACACACTGCTGGTGCACTCACAGTGACAAAGTTTGAACTGAAGCAATCTCTTGATAAGAGAGAAACAGATCTCTTTTTAAACCAAACTCCTGGTTATTTCTGAACTCAAGTCAAAACAAAGCTCGTGGTTTAATGTCCGTACAGTGCCTGGTATGGACTGAAAAGTATCATTCTCCATTCTAACCTTAGAGCTGAAGTGTCTCATCCCTGGAATCTTTCCGTAAACTGCTTCTGTGCTCCCCATCCCCCCACTCCATCCGACTCAATGCGTTTGAAACTTTTCTTATAATGTGGTGCCCACAACTGTACACAGTACTCCAGCTGAGGTCTAACAAGTGTCCTGTACAAGTTCAACATTACGTCCCTGCTGCCGGTCTCTGTGCCCCTTTTGATAAAGCTGAAAACGCGGTGAGATTTATTAACTGTGCTCTCCCCCTGTCCTGCCACCTTCAACGGTCTGTGCACATATACCCTCAACTCCCTCTGCTCTTATACCCCCGTTTAGAGTTGTACTCTCCTATTTTATATTATCTTCCAATGTTCTTCCCAGCAATGTGGATCACCTCACACTTCTCTTTGCATTGAACTACATCTGCCACCTCTCTGCCCACTCCATCAACTATTCAATGTCCTATCCGATTTCTGCACTGTTCTCTTTACAGATTACAATTCTCCCTGGTTTCTTGCCATCTATAAATTTGGAAATGGTCCCCTTGCACAGCAAGATCCAGATCATTAATTATATATCCACTACGAACATTCATCTGGCTCTGAAAAGTGATTGGGTCAGTGTGCTGAGCCGTGGCAGATAGAGATTAATTTGGGTAAATGTGATGTGTTGCATTTTGGTAAACAAACAAGGACAGGGCATATACAATTAAAAGGGCCTTGGGTAGTGTAGTTGACAGAGACACCTGGGGTTCAGGTACATAATTCCTTGAATTTTGCATCAGAAGTAGACAGGGTGATTAAGAAGGTATTTGACACGTTTGCCTTCATTGCTCGGACCTTTGAGTATAGGCGTTGGGAGGTCATGTTAAGGTTGTACAGGATGTTGGTGAGGCCTCTTCAGGAGTAATGCATCCAGGTCTGGTTACCCTGTTACAAGAAAGATATTACTAAGCTGGAGAGGGTTCAGAAAAGATTCACCAGGATGTTGCCACAAATGGAGGTTTTGAGTTATAAAGAGAGGTTGGATAGGCTGGAGTGTAGGGTTTGAGGGGTGACTGTATAGATGTTTATAAAATCATGAGGGGTATAGGTAAGGTGAATGGCAGGTATCTTTTTTGCTTGGGTGAGGGATTCCAAGACCAGGGGGCATATTTTTAAAGTGAGAGGAGAGAGATTTGGAAATAACATGAAGGCATTTTTTTTTAACACAGAGAGTGGTTCATGTTTGAAATGAACTTCCAGTGGAAGTGGTGGATGTGGGTACAGATACAACTTTTGAAAGACATTTGGATTAAGTACATGAATTGGAAATATTTGGAGGTCTATGGAGCAAGCGCAGACAGGTGGGACTAGTTCAGTTTGGGATTACGGTCAGCATGAATTGGACCGAAGGGTCTGTTCCTGTGCTGTATAACCCCATGACCATAAGTCTAACGCATTCTTGTAATCCTTTATGAAACACCTCCCATTGCGCAGTTTCTCTTCCACAGTGAATGCAGGACATTATGAAATGGCTGCTTCTCCTTTTCAAACGTTAGCTTGGTGCATCAAAGAAAGAATTGTAGACCTCAGCAGTATCTTATTCCGCATGTAGCCGGTGCTAACTGGTATCTCGGCAGAGCAGTGACTTGTCACACTGGCGTTCTTAAATTCTGGAGACATGGGATCAGAATGAGGTCATTCAGCTCATTGTGTCTTCTCCACCATACAATGAGATCGCAGCTGATCTGATCATTTACTTTCCCCCGTAACCCTCGATTCCCCTTTCAGATTAAAAATCTCATTCTTGAATATACTCAATGTCCCAGCCTCGACAGTCCTCTGCGGTGAAGAATTCCACAGATTTGCTCCCCTTGGAGATAATAAATTCCTCCTCATCTCCATCTTCAACGGGTATCCTGAGATGATACCCCTTTGGTCCCAGACTCTCGCACACAAGGGGAAAGAACCTATGTCCGCATCTACCCTGTCATGTGCCTCTGAAAATCTTCAATAAGGTTGCCTCTCCTCCTTCTAAATTTCAGTGAGATCAGGCCCAACCTACTTAACCTCCTCCTCACCAGATAGTCCCTCCATACCCAGGATCAACCGAGTGAACCTTCTCCAGACTGCCTCTGATGCCAATCTATCCTCCTTTCGATATGGGGCCCAAACTGTTCACTGTCTCCCAGCTGTAATCTGACTAATGCCTTGTATAGTTTTAGCAAAACCTCCCATTTTTTATGCTCCATTACCTTTGAAAATAATGACAAGTCATGTTCCCCATGATGTGCAGAACTTGGATGCTAGCTTTTTTTTTGTGATTTATGGAGGAGGATGCCCCACACCCTTCTGTCCCATAGCTTTATGCAGTCTTTCTCCACTTAAACAATATCCAGCTCCTGTATTCTTTCTGTCAACGGTATGCACTGCTCATGGGAATGACAAAATCTTTTTTTCTGTGTTTGGGTGGATAAAGGACTCTGAGAAAGCAAAACTGGCTGCCCTTTTTGAAAAGTAGTTTTCCAACCCTCATTGGAAGCATTGGTTACACAGCAGCTTGCTGAAGCAGAAGAGAAAGTCATGTTGGATGATGAGGTGAAGTCAACAGGGTATGGACGAGTGGAGATTTGGCCAGCAGCAAGTAGCTGATTGGTCTGGTTGGTGCTTACATCGTGTTATTAATTCGAATCATTTCATTTTTGACAGCTCCTGATTCTATTATGAGGATTGAGCCTGAGCCAGAACCTCTGTGGTGTGAACAGACATTGAAGCTGAGTTGTCACTGCAACTACAGCATCCAACATGAATTCATTTATACATTTTATCGGGAAGGTTCTGTTATGGCTGAGATCCGGACAAGAAATAAAAGTGTTTCTTTTCAAAAGGAGCGCGTTACATTTGAGGATACAGGACAGTATCGATGCCAAGTGCAGATTGTTAATTATCCCGATGGTCCCGTGTACACATCAGCTTACATACGTGTGGATGTGCGAGGTATGTGTCACTTTAGAACATAGGGGCGAGGAGCAGGAGGAATCCATTCAGTCCCTCGAAAGCCTGCTCCCCCATTCCATATGACTGTGGCTGATCACATCTCGGCCTCAACTCCACTTTCCAGCCCCCATTCCCGTTAACCCATCACTGATTAAAAATCTGTCCCCTCCTTCAATTTATTCAGCGTCCTGGCATCCCCCATGCACTCTGTGGGGGTGGGTGAATTCCTCCAGATTCACACACCACCCCTTCCCCCACTTTGAGAGAAGACATTCCTTTTCATCTCTGTTTTCAATCTGTCTCATTCCCATTCTCCTGAAATCCATAGAATCTCAAAAAGTGTGGAAATAGGCAATTCAGCTCATTGAGTCCACACTGACCCTCTGAAGTGCATCCCACCCAGACTCATCCCCATAACCCTGCATTACCCATGGCTAACCCACCTAACCTATACATCCGTGAACACTACTGGTAATTTAACATGGCCAGTCCACCCAACATGCACATCTTTGGACTATGGAAGGAAACCACAGCACCCAGAGCAAACCCACACAGACACAGAGAGAACATACAAACTCCATACAGAAAGCTGCCTGAGGGTGGAATTGGAGTCAAGTCGCTTGCACTGTGAGGCAGCATTGCTAACTGCTGAGCCACCTTGACTTCTTTTTCTAGGTTGCCCCACATGAGGAAACATCCTCTCTCCATTTCCTTTGTCAATCCCCCTTTACCATCTTGTATCCCTCAATTAGGTCTCCTCTCATTCTTCTAAACTCCAGACACTATAGGGCAAAACTGCTCAATCTCTCCTCATAAGATAAACTCCTCATCTCTGGAATCATTTAGTGATTCTCCTCTGAATTACCCCCAGTGCAAACTATTTCCCTTCTCAAGTAAGAGGACCAAAACTCTCCGCAGTACTCTGGATGCAGAAACACTAATGCCTTGTACAGTTGCAGCAACACTTCCCTTCCCATATGTGCCATTCCTTTCACAATTGCCAGTTGCCTTCCTTATTGCCTGCTGTCCCTGTGTGCCAGCTTTCTGAGATTCGTGCACAAGGACACCCAGATCGGTCTGTACCAGATCATACTGAAGTTTCTCTCCCACTTGAATAATAAGTCACCTTACTATAAAGTTGACTACAATGGGCAACCTCACACTTTACCATACCTTCACCTAACCTATCCATTTCTATTTGTTATTTCTTTGTTGCAGCTTAGTTTCCCAACCATTTTAGCGTCATCTTCTAACCCTTCGCCCAAGTCATAAATATACATTGTAAATAGTTAGAGACAAGGACTTAACCCTGTAGGTCCCCAAACATTATAGCTTGCCAATCGGAAAAAGATCCATTTATCCTTACTCTCTGTTGTCTATTGGCTAGCCAATCCTCTATCCAAGCTAATGTAGCACCCAAAATTTGATGTAGATGGGATTTTGGAAGTTGGTCGTACAATTTGATTGATTTAATTCTCGTGAAATCTAGAGGGAAAAGAATTTCAAGAGCCAAAAGGATTGATTGATTAGAATTAATAAAGCAGTAATTGAGCAATTGATTCGAGCTGATAGCAGCACGGTGCTGGATCTGATATCAGTTGCTAGCTGTAATGCTTCTGGTTTTACCCGACCACCCAGGTTAAACTGCCCCGATGTTGACTTGAAACGATGGCCAATGTTGAACCCTCAACATCTCCATGACCCTGATACTCCCAATACCAACGTCTGGCTGACTGGTCTATAATTCCCAGTTTTGTTTCTACCTCCCTTTTTAAATAGTAAGGTTACATCAGCTACCTTGTAATGTGTAGGAACTGTTTCAGAGTCTGTAGGATCTTGGA
>NW_025968844.1:8967-11853 GCF_021869965.1 Rhincodon typus
TGAGCCACCTTGACTTCTTTTTCTAGATTGCCCCACATGAGGAAACAGCCTCTCTCCATTTCCTTTGTCAATCCCCCTTTACCATCTTGTATCCCTCAATTAGGTCTCCTCTCATTCTTCTCAACTCCAGACACTATAGGGCAAAACTGCTCAATCTCTCCTCGTAAGATAAACTCCTTATCTCTGGAATCATGTAGTGATTCTCCTCTGAATTACCCCCAATGCAAACGATATCCCTTCTCAAGTAAGAGGACCAAAACTCTCCGCAGTACTCTGGATGCAGAAACACTAATGCCTTGTACAGTTGCAGCAACACTTCCCTTCCCATATGTGCCATTCTTTTCACAATTGCCAGTTGCCTTCCTTATTGCCTGCTTTCCCTGTGTGCCAGCTTTCTGAGATTCGTGCACAAGGACACCAGATCGGTCTGTACCAGATCATACTGAAGTTTCTCTCCCACTTGAACAATAAGTCACCTTCTATAAAGTTGACTACAATGGACAACCTCACACTTTACCATACCTTCACCTAACCTATCCATTTCTATTTGTTATTTCTTTGTTGCAGCTTAGTTTCCCAACTATTTTAGTGTCATCTTCTAACCCTTCGCCCAAGTCATAAATATACATTGTAAATAGTTAGAGACAAGGACTTAACCCTGTGGGTCCCCAAACATTATAGCTTGCCAATCGGAAAAAGATCCATTTATCCTGACTCTCTGTTGTCTATTGGCGAGCCAATCCTCTATCCAAGCTAATGTAGCACCCAAAATTTGATGTAGATGGGATTTTGGAAGTTGGTCATACAATTTGATTGATTTAATTCTCATGAAATCTAGAGGGGAAAGAATTTCAAGAGCCAAAAGGATTGATTGATTAGAATTAATAAAGCAGTAATTGAGCAATTGATTCGAGCTGATAGCAGCACGGTGCTGGCTCTGATATCAGTTGCTAGCTGTAATGCTTCTGCTCTTACCCTACCACCCAGGTTAAACTGCCCCGATGTTGACTTGAAACGATGGCCAATGTTGAACCCTCAACATCTCCATGTCCCTGATACTCCCAATGCCAACGTCTGGCTGACTGGTCTATAATTCCCAGTTTTGTTTCTACCTCCCTTTTTAAATAGTAAGGTTACATCAGCTACCTTGTAATGTGTAGGAACTGTTTCAGAGTCTATAGGATCTTGGAACATGGTCACCATTAATTCTAAGACCAGTTACTTAAGCACTCTGGGATGTAGGTTGTCAGTCCCTGGGGATTTATCACCCTTCAATCCCATCAATTTGGCGAGCAATTTTTTTTTTTTTTTTTTTAAAACTTCTTCCACCTCACCAATCTCTTTGTTCACCATCATTTCCAGTACATTTTTCATATCCTCCTGTGTGAAAACATAATTGAAGTATGAATTTAGTTTATCAGGCATTTCTTTGTTTCCCATTACAAAGTCCCCTGTTTCTGACTGCAAGAGACTTACATTAGTTTTCACCAAACTTCTCTTTTCATACTTGCAGAAGCTGTCACAGTCTGTTCTTCTGTACCCTCCAAGCTTACACTCATTCTCTAGTTTACCTTTCTCAATGCATTCTTTAGTCCACTCTTGGTGACATCTAAACTGTTCCCAATCCTCGGGGCCATTGTTTCTTTTTCTTGCCAATTTTTATGCCTTGTATTTTTGGAAGCCATGGTTTGGCCACTGTTCCGTTTGCACTCTTGAGTCAGATTGGAATAAATATTTTTTGTAATTCACCCATTTGTCATTGGATGTTTGGCACTGTCTACCCATTCTCATTCCTTTCAGTAGTATTTCCCAATCCATCATAGTCAATGCATGCCTCATACCACTGTAGTTTTCCTTATTAAGATTCAGGAAGCTAGTCCCAGAGACTCACTCATGTTATGATTGCTCATCCTAAGGGGTCTCTCAGAACTGCACTACAAATCATTCCAACAAAAAGCAATCTAAATGCAGCAAACATTCACTGATGCATAAACCCATTCAGTCTATATCAGGCTTCCAAACTGTTTTTAGAAGGAATGGTGTCAGAAGTATTTGCGAGTCAATGATTAACATCACATGCAGAGATGAAAATGCATCAGTTAATTGCTGCTGAAATAACTCCACAGAGGCCAGTATCCAGTCACCAAGTCACCTTTTAATTATACTTGTTTAAGACATGACACTGACCGAGCCATCTCAGAGCTGGCTTCGAGAGTGAGCAGAAACCCGAAA
Organism: Rhincodon typus; assembly: GCF_021869965.1. Taxonomy (NCBI): domain Eukaryota; kingdom Metazoa; phylum Chordata; class Chondrichthyes; order Orectolobiformes; family Rhincodontidae; genus Rhincodon; species Rhincodon typus. The sequence continues at coordinate 11,200 of NW_025968844.1, forward strand.
ACAACCCTTTATGCCTTTCAGCCAGGACTATGTTTGGACCAGGTAAACAACCCCAGTCAGGGAACTTCTATTCTGTGAGGTCCTTCCAGCTGACCTTGTTACACTCATTACAGCTGTGAAGCAGATATCCAAGCAACAAACATTGAAAATGATTAATCAGAATCCCATGGTTTTTTCACAAAACATTTAACCATTCTGTCAATTTCAGAAAGTCTGTTGACATTGCAGGTGGATCCCAGACTGCAGAGAGATGGTAATCCCATCACACTGAATTGTCGATGTACTCAGGATCATGTGTGTGGGAAAGGACAAATTGCCTTCTGCAGAAATGATACCCTCCTGAACTCTAATTCCATGCCTCACAACATCTATCACATCCACCAAGCGACCCCAATGGATTTGGGATGGTATCGCTGCGCAATTTTCCAGAACCTTTCGATGTTCCTGTCCCTTTGGGTGGAAGTCACTGTCCAGAGTGAGTCAACCGAGGGGGTGGGGGGTGCGTTGGGGATGTGGGAGGAGGCTGATGCAGGATGGAAACCAAAGTTCACTAGCACTGACCTGGCCAAATGAAAATGGCGCCTTTTAGTTGATGTCTCAAAACCGATCAGGACATTTTGCAAGAGTGCCAACTCAAAGGGGAGCAAATCGACA
>NW_025968844.1:11953-19606 GCF_021869965.1 Rhincodon typus
TACCTTGTAATGTGTAGGAACTGTTTCAGAGTCTGTAGGATCTTGGAGCATGGTCACCATTAATTCTAAGGCCAGTTACTTAAGCACTCTGGGATGTAGGTTGTCAGTCCCTGGGGATTTATCACCCTTCAATCCCATCAATTTGGCCAGCAATTTTTTTTTTAAACTTCTTCCACCTCACCAATCTCTTTGTTCACCATCATTTCCAGTACATTTTTCATATCCTCCTGTGTGAAAACATAATTGAAGTATGAATTTAGTTTATCAGCCATTTCTTTATTTCCCATTATAAAGTCCCCTGTTTCTGACTGCAAGAGACTTGCATTAGTTTTCACCAAACTTCTTCTCTTTACATACTTGCAGAAGCTTTCACAGTCTGTTCTTCTGTACCCTGCAAGCTTACACTCATTCTCCAGTTTACCTTTCTCAGTGCATTCTTTAGTCCACTCTTGGTGACATCTGAACTGTTCCCAATCCTCGGGGCCATTGTTTCTTTTTCTTGCCAATTTTTATGCCTTGTATTTTTGCAATTAATACTATCTTCAACTTCTTTTGGAAGCCATGGTTTGGCCACTATTCTGTTTGCACTCTTGAGTCAGATTGGAATAAATATTTTTTGTAATTCACCCATTTGTCATTGGATGTTTGGCACTGCCTACGCACTCTCATTCCTTTCAGTAATATTTCCCAATCCATCATAGTCAACGCATGCCTCATACCACTGTAGTTTTCCTTATTAAGATTCAGGAAGCTAGTCCCAGAAATTCACTCATGTTATGATTGCTCATCCTAAGGGGTCTCTCAGAACTGCACTACAAATCATTCCAACAAAAAGCAATCTAAATGCAGTAAACATTCACTGATGCATAAACCCATTCAGTCTATATCCAGGTTTCTAAACTGTTTTTAGAAGGAATGGTGTCAGAAGTATTTGCGAGTCAATGATTAACATCACATGCATCAGTTAATTGCTGCTGAAATAACTCCACAGAGGCCAGTATTCAGTCACCAAGTCACCTTTTAATTATACTTGTTTAAGACATGACACTGACCGAGCCATCTCAGAGCTGGCTTCGAGAGTGAGCAGAAACCCTGATACAACCCTTTATGCCTTTCAGCCAGGACTATGTTTGGACCAGGTAAACAACCCCAATCAGGGAACTTCTATTCTGTGAGGTCCACCCAGCTGACCTTGTTGCACTCATTACAGCTGTGAAGCAGATATCCAAGCAACAAACATTGAAAATGATTAATCAGAATCCCATGGTTTCTTCACAAAACATTTAACCATTCTGTCAATTTCAGAACGTCCGTTGACGTTGCAGGTGGATCCCAGACTGCAGAGAGATGGTAATCCCATCACACTGAATTGTTGATGTACCCAGGATCATGTGTGTGGGAAAGGACAAATTGCCTTCTACAGAAATGACACCCTCCTGAACTCTAATTCCATGCCTCACAATATCTATCACATCCACCAAGTGACGCCAATGGATTCGGGATGGTATCGCTGTGCAATTTTCCAGAACCTTTCGACGTTCCTGTCCCTTTGGGTGGAAGTCACTGTCCAGAGTGAGTCAACCAAGGGGCCAGGGTGTGGTGAGGGGGTGGGGGGTGCGTTGGGGATGTGGGAGGAGGCTGACGCAGGATGGAAACCAAAGTTCACTAGCACTGACCTGGCCAAATGAAAATGGCGCCTTTTAGTTGATGTCTCGAAACCGGTCAGGACATTTTGCAAGAGTGCCAACTCAAAGGGGAGCAAATCGACATTGGCAATGGAAGAGAGGAGATGGATTGGCACTCTGGTCGCCATGGAGAATGCACCAGTCAATGACAATTGGTCAGAAATGCATCTGTCAGATTAATAGACGTCTTCACATGTCATCTTGTATTGCTGTTGGAATAGCCCCAGTTCTTCCATCCAAATTTAGCTGCAGGGAATGAGGAGGGTTAACTTCATGAGGAGGGTTTTGTAATTGGTAGATCACCAACATTCATCTCTGCTCTGATCCCGAGACCAGTTTCTTACCGAAGCTCATTTGGTTGTAAGTGGTCTCTTACTGTGTAATTTGGCCTGACTCTGTGCAAGTGTTTTGCATCTGCATGGTGAATGTAACCTGATTGTCCTCAGAGTGTGAAGACCATAAAATGTAAGAGTGCAAATAGGCTATTCAGCAAATCGAGTCCGCTCCGCTTTTCAATGGAACATGTCTGATCTGATCATCCTCAACTCCACTTTCCTGCCTTCACTCCACCTCTACCCCATCATGCTCAATTCCCCTTCACTTTATCACTTTATCCCGGCTTGAACAGCCCTCTGCGGTAAAAAAAAATTCCACAGATTTGCTCCCCTCAGAGAAAATGAATTCCTCCCCATCCCCAACTTCAATAGGCAGCCTCCCTTATTCTGAGACAATGCCCCTCTGGTCCTACACTCTCCCACACAAGGGGAAACATCTTCTCTCTGCATCTCCCCTGTCAGGTTCCTCTAAGAATTTTCAATAAGGTCACCTCTCATTCTTCTATACTCCAACGAGGACAAGCTGGACCTATTCAACCTCTCGCTCATCAGACAGGCTCTCCATATCCGGCATCAGCGGAGTGAACCATCTCTTGATTGGCTCCACTGCCCAGGCTATCTTTTTTCAGATATGGGGACCCAGAACTGTTCACAGTGATCCAAATTAGATAAATACTAGATAAAAGTGAAATGTTGCATTTTGGTAAGGGAAATCAGGGCAGGACTGAGACATTTAATGGTAGCATCCTGGGACCGAGCATGCAGGTTCATGCTTCCTTCAAAGTGGAGTCGCAGGTATTGAACAAAGTGTTTGGTACACTTGCCTTCATTGGTCAGTGCAATGTGTTGGGATTTCATGTTGCAGCTGTACAAAACATTGATCAAGCCATTTTTGGAATAGTGCATTCAATTCTGGCCTCCTTGCTAGGAACGATGTCCTTCAGAAAGGGTTTGGAAAAGATTTACAACAATGTTTCTGGGTTTGTAGGTTTTGAGGAAGAGGGAGAGGCTGAATAGGCTGGGACTATTTTCCCTCGAGCGCCAAAGGCTGATGTTTATAAAATTTTCAGGTTTATAAAATCATGAGGGGCATGGATAAGGTGAATAGCCAAGGTCTTTGCCACTATTGGGGTGTCCGTAACTGGATGGCATTGGTTTAAGGTGAGAGGGGACAAGTTTAAAAGGGACTGAAGAGATAACTCTTTTCACACAGAGGGTGGTGCATGCATGGAATGAGCTGACAGAGGAAGTGATAAAGACTGGTACAATGACAACATTTAAAAGAAATCTGAATGGGTACATGAATAGAAAAGGTTTAGAGGGATCTGATCCAAATGCTGGCAAAAAGGATTAGGTTAATTTTGGATTTCTGGTCAGTATGGATGAGTTGCACTGGAGGGTCTGTTTCCATGTTGTACTTCTGTACGACTCTACCCTTCAGCTCCATTCGCCACTCCTCAGATAGTGAAGCAATCTGTGTGCAAATGCAGCAAGACCTGGATAATATCCAGGCTTATGCTGATAAGTGGCAAGTAAAATGTGCACCACACAAATAAGAAAGAATCTAACCATAGTCTCTTGATGTTCAATTGTGTTACCATCACTGAATCCCCTCACTATTAGCATCCTGGGGTTACCATTGAGAGAGAATCTAACCATCGCCCCCTTGATGTTCAATGGTATTACTATCACTGAATCCCCCCACTATCAACATCCTGGGGGTTACCGCTGACCAAAAACTGAACTGGATCATTTCAATACTGTGGCTGCAAGAGCAGACCAGCGGCTAGGAATACTGCAGCGAGTAACTCACCTCCTGACTCCCGCCAAAGCCTGTCCACCATCGACAAGGCATAAGTCAGGAGTGTGATGCAATATTCCCCACTTGCCTGGATGAGTGCAACTCCAACAACACTCGAGAGGCTCGACACTATCCAGGACAAAGCAGCTGCCACTTGATTGGCACCACATCCACTCCCTCCACCATCGATGGTCAGTAGCAGCAGAGTGTACCATCTATGAGACTACTGCAAAATTCACCAAAGATCCTAAGACAGCACCTTCCAAACCCATGATCACTTCCATCTCGAAGGAAAGGGAGGCAGATATATGGGAAGACCACCCCCTGCACATTCCCCTCCAACCACTCACCATCCTGATTTAGAAATATATCGGCCATTCCTTCAGTGTCACTGTGTCAAAATCCTGGAATTCCCTTCCTCATGGCATTTGTGCCCAATCTATAGCACATGGACTGCAGTGGTTCAAGAAGACAGCTCACTATTACTTTCTCAAGGGGGAAACTAGGGACAAATTTGATTAATATAGGGCCCAGCCAGTCATGTCCATGTCTCAGAAGTGGAAAATAAAGTAAAGGCAGTAAGGGACAAAGAGTTCAAGTGAGGTTGACTTGAAATCAGTTAAGTATGTTAATTGTTGGTTGGAGTTTTCAGTCCTCGTAAGGTTGATCAACAGTTGTTATACTTATTATTGTAAGGTCAAAGAAAAGAAAATTATTATAAGTAAATGAATGTCACATATCATCAACCTAAATGAAGTAAATTAATGTATGGCAGCACAGTCAGTCATGTGGAATGCATGTTTTAATATGTGGGTAATCATGGATATTACAGGTGACCAGCACATGAGTCCTTCCATCATAGCATCACAGAAAATAAGAGCAGGAGTAGGGGACATTCGGCCCTTTGAAGCCTGCTTCACCATTCAATCCAATCATGGTTGATCATCCATCTCAGTGCTCTGGTTCCCCTTTCCCCCCATACCCTTTGATCCCTTTAGCCTTAAGAACTAGCCCTGATGAAAATGGGATCAGAAAAACAAGGTGCTTGTTTTTGACTGGTAAGCCATGATGGGTCAACGGGCCTGTTTCTGTACTGAAAACTCAGTAACTATATCTATTTCTGCACCTTCACCTGTCCTTGAAAAGTCATGTCCGTGTGCAGTATATGTTGGGATCATTACTTTTGCTGCTTGGGATTTAATTGATGCCTGAATTTTCTCTCTCCTCCCCAGTCCCCGTGAGCTGCCCATCCATCAGCTCAGATATGATGGGGTCCGCTGTGTCCATCGGTGACCACTTAACCATCCGGTGTACCTCCGAAAGTGGGACACTGCCTATAAACCTCATGCTATACCGTCACCACCACCACCTCCTGAGGAACACGACAGTCGTTGACTCCAGGACAGCCACTTTCCATGTCACCGTGCCACCTGAGGGGGAGGGCGCTGTGTACTCCTGCGGTGCTGCAAATGCCATTGCCCACGTTATCAACTGTAGTGAGCAGCTTGCCCTCATTGTGTCAGGTATGGATCAAAATGGAAGAAGCCATCAGTTGTAGATTGCCATGTTATCTCAGGGGACACTCAAACCTTTTACCCAGATATCCAAGGGGTGGCACAGTGCCTCAGTGGTTCGCACTGCTGCCTCACAGTGCCAAAGTCCTGGGTTCGAATCCAACCTGGGGTGACTGTCTGTCTTGAGTTTGATATTCTCCCTGTGTCTGTGGGGTTTCTGCCAGGTGCTCTGGTTTCCTCCCACAGCCCAAAGATGTGCAGGTTAAGTGGACTGGCCATGCTAAATTGCCCATAGTGTTCAGGGGTATGTTGGTTAAGTGCATTAGCCACAGGAAATGCAGCGTTATAGGGCTGGGGTAGGGGAATGCGGATGGATCTGGGTGGGATGCTTTGACACTGTAGGGCTTCTATGATATCCTGTGGACCAAAGGTGGGGAACTGACTCAGTACCTAAATAAATAAACCCTTCTTTACTTCACCCTTAAGATACCAGCACTCGATAAAAAGAATGCATTCACTTCTCGGCTCATCTAACAACTTCAGCTTTAACTCACTTCATTTAACTTCACTTTGTTTGATTTAATTCACATTTAACCCTAACTATTCATTTGGCTTGAATCGAACACTAGTTCCGTTTAAGTGAAGTGGTCAAATTTGCTCTTAGTGTAGATCTTGCCTCGTGATTCTCTGTCCTCTCCGAAGATCACTTCAGGGCACATACTTTGCAAATGTTGGTCTCCAGAGGTCCCCCTGAGAAATCCTTTGTTCTGCTCACTTTATCTCAAAGTTCCTTCCAGAAACATCTCTGGATCTCAGCCAATGAATTAACCAAACCCTGATCACATTGCTTCATCCCAGCCAGCAATGTTTTACTGAGTCACAGAATCATAGAGCACGGAAACAGGCCCTTAGGCCCAACTCATCCATGCTGGCCAGTTTCCCAAACTAAACTAGTCCTGTTTGCCTGTATTTGGCCTTTCTCCCTCAAAGCCTGTCCTATTCATGTACCTATTGAAACATTTTTTAATTGTTATAACTGTACCTGCACTTACCAGTTCCTCTGGTAATCCATTCTATACACGAATCACCCTCTGTGTCAAAAAGTTGTCCCTCAGGTCCCTTTTAAATCTTTCCCCTCTCAGCTTAAACCTGTGCCCCGTAGTTTAGGACTCCCCTACCCTGGGGTAAAGATCTTTCTTTTTCACCCTATCTGTAATCCTCATATTGGGTCACTCCTCCACCTCCTATGCTCCACAGAAGACAGTCTCGCTTATGCAGCCTCTCCTTGCAATTCAAACCCTCCAGCTTCAGTAATGTCCATGTAAATCTTTTCTGCATCCTTTCCATTTTAATAATATTCTTCCTATAGGAGGGCAGCGAGAATTGTATACAGTAATCCAAAAGTGGCCTCATCAATGTCCTGTACAATCACAACATGATGTCTCAACTCTATAATCAGTGGTCTGAGCAATGATTAAAAATTAAACTCCCAATGTTAAATAGCTATATTCCATGTTCTGTGTAAGGTACTATGGTCTATCTTGGTGACCACCTGACACTTGCCTTATTTGGTCAACACAGGAAACTGCAGGCCCTGTCCCCGTTCCCCCTGTTTCGTTCTTGTTCCTTTTATGAGTGGGAACAGTTTCTCCCTATCGACTCTGTCCAGTTCCCCCCGTCTCATGATTCTGAAAATCTCTAACAATTCGCAACTTCCTTGCTCAATTCTCATCACTGAAGTTTCTCAGGCCTGGAACCATTCATGTAAACTGCTCCTGCACTCTATCTCTCTCTGTAATGCAGTCACATCTTTCCTATAATGTGGTGCCCACAACTATACACAATACTGCAGCTGAGGTCTGACAAGTGTCTTGGACAACTTCATTTCCCTGCTGTCTGATTTTATGCCCTTTTTCATAAAGTCAAGGACACTGAGCTTTATTAATCGCTCTCCCTCTGTCCTGCCACTTTAATGATCAGTGCAGATATACCCCCAGCTCCCTCTGCTCCTCCACCCCCCTTTTCAGTTGTACTCCCCTATTTTATATTGTCTTTCAACATTCTTTCCACCAAAGTGCATCACCTCACACTGCATGGAACTGGATCTGCCACCAATCTGCCCACTCCACCAACCTGTCAATGTCCTCTCGGAGTTTCACACTGTCTTCCTCACGTTTACAATTCTCCCATGTTTTGTGTCATTTGCAAACTTGGAAGTAGCCCCCCAGTACAGCAAGATCCAGTTCGTTAACGCATATTGGGTGAAGTAAGAGCCCTAAAGCCATTCCCTGGGGAGTTCCACTAGAAACTTTTCTCCA
>NW_025968845.1:0-19606 GCF_021869965.1 Rhincodon typus
CTTTGTTACGAGTGGTGTACCACAAGGATCTGTGCTGGGTCCTCTTCCATTTGTGATTTTTGTAAATGATTTGGATGAAGGAATGGAAGGGTGGATTAGTAAGTTCGCGGACAATACGAAGGTGGGTCGAGTTGTGGACAGTGCAGAGGACTGTTCGAGGTTACAAAGGGACATTGATCGAATGCAGAGCTGGGATGAGAAGTGGCAGATGGAGTTTAACCATGAAAAGTGTGAGGTGATTCATTTTGGAAAGACAAACTTGAAAGCAGAACACACGGTTAACGGAAAGATTCTTGGCAGTGTGGAGGAGCAGAGGGATCTTGGGGTTCATGTCCACAGTTCCCTGAAAGCTGCCACCCAGGTGGATAGAGTTGTTAAGAAGGTGTATGGTGTATTAGCTTTCATTAATACAAGGATTGAGTTCAAGAGCTGTGAAGTTATGCTCCAGCTATACAAAAGCCTGGTTCAGCCACATCTGGAGTATTGTGTCCAGTTCTGGTCGCCTCATTACAGGAAAGATGTGGAAGCATTGGAAAAGGTGCAGAGGAGATTTACCAGGATGTTGCCTGGAATGGAGGGAAGGTCTTAGGAGGAAAGGTTGAGAGAGCTAGGGCTTTTCTCTTTACAATGATGAAGGATGAGAGGTGACTTGCTAGAGGTGTACAAAATGATCAGAGGTATAGATAGAGTGGACAGCCAGAGACTTTTTCCTAGGGTGGAGGTAGCTATTATGAGGGGGCATAGTTTTAAAGTGAGTGGAGGTAGATATAGGGGAGACGTCAGAGGTAGGTTCTTTACTCAGAGAGTGGTCGTGGCGTGGAATGCATTGCCAGAGAGGGTAGTGGAGTCAGCCTCATTTGGGGCATTTAAGCGGCTATTAGATTGGCATATGGATGATAGTATAAGGTAGGGGTGGAGGTTAGATAGACCCTAGGATTAGGGTAAAAGTTCGGCACAACATCGTGGGCCAAAGGGCCTGTACTGTGCTGTACTGTTCTATGTTCTATTTCAACATCATAGAGGCACAGGAATTCTGTTTGCAAACAATGGGGAACAAGTCCAATTCTTCCCTGGCTATGATTGGAGCAACATTTGGAAGAATACTGGAAAGCAAGGCTCTAACAAGGCAGGTATGTTGTTCGACCAGTTCCTTGTTTTGAAAAAGGATGATGAATTGATTGAAAATTGGTTGAAAGACATCTGTGTCCGTCCTTGAAATGAAGTTTATTTTAATCATATGTGAGTTTCACAACTTACAATCCAGTTTAAAATAATTGTTTTATATTTTGATTGTTTTTACATGTGACATCAATACTCTGATACGGTCAAACATTGTTTTGTTACCTGTTTAATTTCTCATTTTATTGAAATTTATTTCCTAACCAATTCTGACTTTGACATATTTTGCCATTCCTTCTGTTTCACTATATAAAAAGAATGAGATTGATTGGAAACCCACTCAAATGCAGCGTGATTAGTTCAGGCTGAATGAGTGGGTAAATACATGGCAGATAAAGCATAATGTGGATATATATGAGGTTCTCCACTTTAATAGCAAAATCAGGCAGGCAGATTATTATCTAAATGGCTATAAATTGAGAAAGGGGTAAGTACCATGAGATGCATGTGTCCTTGCAGACTAGTCGCTGAAGGTAAACATGCAGGTGCAGTAGGTGCTAAACAAGGCAAAAGGTAAGTTGGTCTTCCTAGTGAAAAGGTCAGAAATCACACGACACCTGGTTATAGTTCAACAAGTTTATTTGAAATCGCAAGTTTTTGAAGTCTCACTCCTTCAGGTGTGGAAGAAGGAGCAAGACTATGAAAGCTTTTGTCTTCAAATAAACCTGTTGGACAATAACCTGGTGTCATGTGATTTTTGATCTTGTCCACCCCAGTCCAACACCGGCACCTCCACTTCATAATGAAAAGATTCAAGTACACAAGCATGGATTTCTTGCTGCAATTACTCTGGGCCTTAGTAAGACCAGACTGGGAACCATACAGTGAAGAAGGAGATAGCTGGGACTGCAGATGCTGGAAGTCAGAGCCTATCTGACCTGCTGTGCTGCTCCAGCTCCACATTTTATCTCACGGTGAAGAAGATGCATTTGTCCTGTATGCAAAAGGCAGAACAAATCCAACCCGGCCAATTACTGCCCCCTCAATCTACTCCTGATTTTCAGCAAAGTGATGGGAAGTGCCATCTGCATTGATATCAAGCAGCAGCTGCAAGCAGAAATAACCTACTCACCGACGCCCAGTTTAGGTTCTGCCAAGGCTACTTAGCTCCTGCCCTCATTACTGCCTTGGTTCAAACATGGACAGAAGAGCTGAAATCCAGAGGTGAGGTGAGAGTGACAGCCATTGATATCAAGGCTGCATTTGACCAGGTATGGCATCAAAGAGCCTGAGCAAAATTGGAATCAATGAGTGAGGTTGTTGATTTGCTCGCCGAGCTGGCTTGTTTTCATTCAGACTTTTCATCACCATGCTAGGTAACATCATCAGTGAGGCCTCCGATGAAGCAATGATGTTCTACTCTGCTTGGAATTTATACTGTCCGGTCTGTTATGGTGAGTACTGTCATTTCGAGTTTTGTTCTGTATAAGTTTGTATATGGGGTCCAATTCTATATGTTGTTGATTGCATTATGGGTTGAGAACCATGCCTCTAGGGATTCCCGTGCGTGTCTATCTTTGGCTTGGGCTACTATGGTTACGTTTTCCCAGTTAAAGTAATAGCCTTCGTTGTCCGAGTGTGAAGATATTAAGGCAAGTTTGCCATGTCCTTTTGCTGCTAGCGGATGTTCGTGTATTCTGATGGCTAGTTTCCTTCCTGTCTGTCCGAATGTAATGTTTGTGGAAGTCGTTGCATGGTATTTTGTAAACCACGTTCATTCTGCATGTTGTGGGAATGGAGTCTTTAATCCTTGTAAGTGTTTGTCATAGAGTGGCCGTGGGCTTGTCGGCCACCATGATTCCTCGTGGTCTTCGGAGTCACATTGCCAGTTCCGATATGTTCATGATGTAGGGCAGTGTGGCCAATGTGTTAGGGTGTACTGTGTCCTCCTGTTGCTGTCTATCCAGTAGGCACATCTAGTAGTGGATGAAGTTCCAGGGATATCTGTTCAAAGCGAAGATTTTGTATAGGTACTCTTCCTGTTTCCTGGCATAGTTCCAGAGTGTTGCAGTGTGTCCCGGCCCATTTAAATAGTGTCCTAATGCAGCTTTGTTTGTGGATGTTGGGGTGGTTGCTGTGGAAGTTGAGGATTTGGTCAGTATGGTTTGCTTTCCTGTACACCGAGGTTTGGAATTCCCTGTTGGCCATACGTTCAACTTGGAAGTCCAGAAACGGAAGCTGATTGTTGTTTTCTTCTTCTCTCATGAAATTAATCCCCGTGAATACGTTGTTGATGAGGTGGTGGGTCTCTTCTACTTTGGTGTGTTCAGTGATGACAAATGTGTCATCCACGTACCCAGTTTAGGTTGAATGAGGGGGAGGGTAGTGTGTTCTAGTCTTTGCATGACTGCCTTTGCGATGAGTCCTGAGATAGGTAATCCCATTGGTGAACCGTTGATCTATTTGTACACTTGACCATTAAAGACAAAGTGTGTGGTGAGGCACAAGTCTAGTAGCTTGAGTATGTTGTCATTGCTGATGGAGCTGCTGGTCTATGTCCCTGCTTCCTCTCGTCATGTAGCCAGTGTTTCTTTGGTGAGTGGGATGTCAACTGACGTGAATAATGCTGTGATTGATGTCAAAGGTTACCATATCTCATTGTCGCTGATTTTTATGTTCTTGAGGGTATTGAGGAATTCTTGGGTTGAGTGGATGGAATGGGGTGATCCGTTGACTAGGTGTTTCAGTCTCTGTTGCAGGTCCTTGGCCAGTTTGTGTGAAGATGTGCCCGATTAGGAGTCAATGGTCTGAAGGGAATGTCTGTTTGTGTACTTTAGGAAATCCATAGAAGCGGGGGCGGGGGTTGTGGTTGGTGTTTGTGCCTTCTGGTTTCATTCTCATGTAGTCCGTCTTGGTTATGTGTCCTGCATCCTTTAGTTTCTTCACAGAATGAAATCAATGAGTATCAGAGGGCATACTCTCCGCTGGTTAGAAACACACCTGGCGCACAGAAAGATGTCATATGGGCAGCAGTTGAGGACTCTGGGTTTGTTTGATCTGATTGAAACTTACAGAGTACTGAGAGGCCTGGATAGGGTGGATTTGGAGAAGATGTTTCCACGAGTAAGACAGACTAGGACCCAAGGGCAAAGGCTTAGCATGAAGGGATGAACCTCCAGAACTGAGATGAGGAGGAACTTCTTCAGCCAGAGGATGGTTAATCTATGAATATCATTGCCACAGAAGGCTATGGAAGCCAAGTCATTAAGTGTATTTAAGACAGAGATAGATAGGTTATTGATAAGTAAGGGGATCAAGGGTTATGGGGAGAAGGCAGTAGAATGAGATTGAGAAATATATCAGCCATGATTGAATAGTGGAGCAGACATAATGGGCCAAATAGCCTAATTCTGCTCCTACATCTTATATTCTTTTGGTTGTTGGAGGTCAGTCATCTCAGCTCCAGGACATCTCTGCAGGAGTTGCTTAGAGTAGTGTCCTGGGTCCAACCATCTTCAGCTGCTTCATCAACGACCTTCCCTCCATTATAAGGTCACATGGGTCATAGAATCATAGAATCCCCACAGTGCAGAAAGAAGCCATTTGGCCCATCAAGCCTGCGCCAACCCTCTGCATCAAGCAATGTGTGTTTAATAGTGGCTGCAAACTGCACAGAAAGGCATTGCCAGCTGAAGCAGAGGTCACATGGCCGAGGTAAACCAGACAGTACACTCAGTCCGAGATAGTAAGAACTGCCGAAACTGGAGTCAGAGATAACATACACTCAGTCCCATCACATTCCTTCAAACAATCTGAATATCTTTTTCAAAGAGCCAGAGTAACTGCAATAGGCCAATATTTGTGGGTCTCTCAACTTTTTGGAGCATTTCAGACATTGCCGTCTGTAACAGGCTTGTGTTACGCAAAGCTGCTTTAAATAGGCGGCTCTAATCAAACAGAATCAGTTTACATTTCCTCATTTCAGCATAAACCTGAGCTGTACCAAGTGATATGTGATGAGGGAAGACATCAATGAACTCATTTTCATTTCCTTGTCTCTGCTCACAGTGCCCTGGGGTTTGCTGTGTAGGTGGAATTTCTTATCTGTAACCATAGGAACGAGCTATGATAAACCTGCTGCTGTGATTGCAGGTGTGATCCAGAACATTCGTGTGAAACAGCAGCTCCCTGAGTCAGCTTCTTCACAGAGCTAAGTGCTTGGATCGTTTTTACTGATTTGTGGATTCTTTTAAAGCAAGCTCTCTCAGACAAAGTGCTTTTTTGTATCCTGCTCATACATGGCTTAGTCAGATAACCTGGAAGAAGCTTTGTAAGGGAGAAAATGACCCATTTTGCCCTGGTTCTAAATATGAAAGATCATCAACATCTCTGGAGATATGAGGAGCAAATATAACCCCATAAAGAAAATTCATCTGTCATCTCTGTATATTCACATTGATCCTATTATCATAGAATTATACAGCACTGAAGTAGATCATTCAGTCCATTATTTCTGTGTTAGAATGGGGCAATGGGATTTATTGGATTGCTATGCAGACCCAGTATGTACTCAATGGGCTTAAACATTTTGCCCTTAATGGCTCAGCAGTGTGAACAACAGTAGCTGCCACTTCAAGCAAAGGGAAAGGTTACAACAGAGAGTGCAATGAAGAAGGACAAAATAGTCTGGCTAGGGCATGGGAAAAAAAGTAGGGGAGAGACAGACAAAACCAGTTTGTTTGCAGGTGGGAGCTTGAATATTACGAGTGAGTGGATTGTTTTGTCTGGTGAATGGTTGGAAACTTCTGTTTGCGATTGGATTCTGATGGGTAGGCATTGGGTATTTTTATATGTAGCAGTTGTTCTGTGAGTCTCAGTGCACACTTCTTGCCAACATTAAAAATCCTGTAAGTTTTGGAAGGATTTTGCTTCAACATTTTTGTCAAATATGAGGCTTGAAATGATACTTTTTGCATTTAAGCCTCTCAGTTAAGCCATGAATGTTAGTGGAACAAACTCTTTAATGGTGATTTTTGAGAGAGTCAGTATTGACCTTCGGTACTTTGCTTCACTTTGGAAGCAAAAACAAGAAGACAGATTACTAGCTGAAAGGCTGTAAATTGGGAGAGAGGAGTGTGCAGTGGGACCTGGGTGTCTTTGTGCACCAGTCGCTGAAGGTAAGTATGTAGGTGCAGCAGGCGGTAAAGAAGGCAAATAGTTTGTTGGCCTTCATTGCGAGAGGTTTCGAGTTCAGGAGCAGGGATGTATTGTTGCAATTATACGGGGCCTTCGTGAGACCACACCTAGAATATTGTGCGCAGTTCTGGTCTCCTTTTCTGAGGAAGGACGCTCTTGCTCTCGAGGGAGTGCAGCGAAGGTTTACCAGGCTGATTCCGGGGATGGCGGATCTGACGTATGAGGAGAGATTGACTGGGTTGGGATTGTTTTCGCTCGAGTTCAGACGAATGAGGGGGGATCTCATAGAGACTTATAAAATTCTAACAGGACTGGACAGGGTAGATGCAGGGAGGATATTCCTGATGGTGTGTGTGTCCAGAACCAGGGGTCACAGTATGAGGATTCAGGGTAGACCATTTAGGACGGAGATGAGGAGACATTTCTTCACCCAAAGAGTGATGAGCCTGTGGAATTCATTACCTCAGGAAGTAGTTGATGCCAAAATATTGAATTTATTCAAGAGGCGACTAGATATAGCACTTGGGGTGAATGGGATCAAAGGTTATGGGGAGAAAGCAGGATTAGGCTATTGAGTTGGATGATCAGCCATGATCGTGAAGAATGGCAGAGCAGTCTCGTAGGGCTGAATGGCCTCCTCCTCCTCCTATCTTCTATGTTTTTATGAGCAATGATATTTTTGTGTGTAATATTGACCAATCCAAGGCAGGGAATATGAACTTTGGGATTCTAAATGAATGCAGTTAAATTCTTTCCTTTCCAATCTTGGTTGCACCCCACAAAAATCCAGTCTTTGCTGCAAACCACTGCTTCTAAGGCATAAATACAATTCTGAAGAAGATTTGAAATGTTAACTCTGTTCCTATCTCCACAGATACTGCCAGAGCTGCTGAGTTTCTCCAGCATTCTGTATGTTGCACAAACATTTACCTTCCTCTGACTTTTCCATGTGTTTCAAGGCAATTCCAGTGCAGCTGACATTTTGCCAAATGATGGCCTTTCCATGCTTCTTGTTTGCACCTACAACACTTACAGGAGGCAATCACTTTTTGTGATGATCTCACCATCAATTTTAAAGAGAAAACAGGAATCATGAAATCAGGGATTTTTTGGTCATGGCTTTGGAAGATGCTATCGAAGGAGCTTTGGTGACTTTCTGCAGTACAAGAAATTTCTTAGCATCCCATTCCTAAACAGTCTATCCTGTATTCTAAAACCATCATCCCCTGTTCTAGAACAGGGGAAACATTAGCCTGGCATCCAGTCTGTCCAGCCCTATCAGAACTGTCTCTGTGCTAAGAGATTCCCCCCTTCATTGTTCTAAACTCCAATGAATAGTCAACCCAATCTCTCCTCATAGGACAAACCTGTCATCCCAGGATTCATCTGGTGAACTTTCACTGCACTCCCTCTTCAGCGAGTATATCCTTTCTTAAGTAGGGAGAGCAAAACTGCACACTGTAGTCCAGGTGTGCTCTCACCAAGGTCCTGTGTAACTGCAGGAAGAAATCCTGTACTCGCAGCTTTTTTGCAATGAAGGCCATTATACTATTTCCCCTGCTAATTGCTTGCTGCACCTTTCAGTGACCAGTGTACAACGACACCCAAGTCCCTTTGCACATTATTAAATGGTGATAGATTGGGAAAGGTTAAAGTTCTGTCATTCTGTTTATCCTACTGAAGTTGGCAACTTCATACTTATCCATGTCATACTCCAGTGACCAGGCATTTTCCTACTCCCTCAACTTGTCTAATTTGCTTGAAGGCTCTATACATCCTCCTGATCTCTCCCACTCCCACTCACACCTAGTTTTGTGGTGTCAGCAAACGTTGAAATATTACATTTGATTTCCTTATCCAAGTTGTTGATAGGTTGTGTACAGCTGGCACTGATTCCCCACAGTACCATACCCATCACCACCTTCCACTCTATAAAAGACCCATTTGTTTCTGCTCTCTGTTTCCTGCCTGTTGAGCAACTCTCGAACCATACCAGTATATTACCACCAATTCCATGTGCTTTGATTTTGTACAATAACCTCTTATTTGGACTTTATTAAAAAGCTGCCTGCAAATTCAAATGCACCACATCCACTGCTTTTTTCTTGTCAATTCTACAAGTGATATCCTCAATAAACTCCAGTACCTTCGTCAAATATGATTTCCCTTCCATAAATTCATGTTGACTTTGTCTGATTCTCTAAGTGTCCTGTTATCATGTTCTTTATGATAGACTCCAGCAATTTTCCTTCTACTGACGCTAGGCTAACTGGCCTGTAATTCTTGGTTTTCTCCCTCTCTCCTTTTCTCAAAATTGGGATTACATTTTGGCCCTCCAAACTGCTGACACTGTTCCAGAATCTACAGAATTTTGTACAGTGGTAATAAATGCATCTGCTATTTCTACGGCCACGTCCTTCAGTACAATGTCAAACCAACCAGAGAGTAATCTATGTGAAACTTGTCATTGGTTAATGGGATGCAATTTTTTGATTAACCCAAACACGAGCCCAGAGCCCTCAGAATAATTAAACACCATTGGGAAGAGTCAATGTGATTGTGTGAAAGGGAAATCATGTCTGATCAATTTATCAATGTGTGATGCTGCCTGTTGGAAAGGCAAACCAGGGTAGGATTTATACACGTAATGGGAAGGTCCTGGGGAGTGTTGCTGAACAAAGAGACCTTGGAGTGAAGTACATAGCTCCTTCAAAGTGGAGTCTCAGATAGACAGGATAGTGAAGAAGGCGTTTGGTATACTTGCCTTTATTGGTCAGTACATTGAGTATAGGAGTTGGGAGGACATGTTGCAGCTGTACAGGACATTGGTTATGCCACTTTTGGAATACTGTGTGCAATTCTGGTCTCCCGGCTATAGGAAGGCTGTTGTTAAACTTGAAAGGGTTCACTTGAAAAAGATTTACCAGGGTTGCCAGGGAGAGATTGAATAGACTAAGTCTATTCTCCCTGGAGCATCAGAGGCTGAGGGGTGACCATACTGAAGTTTATAAAATCATGAGAGGCATGGATAGGGTAAATAGACAAGGTCTTTTCCCCAGGATGGGGCTGCCTAAAACTAGAAGGCAGAGTGTTTAAGGTGAGAGGGGAAAGAATTAAAAGGGACCTGAGGGGCAACTTTTCCATGCAGACAGTGGTGTGTGTAAGGAATGAGCTGCCAGAGGAAGTGGTGGAGGCTGGTACAATTACAACATGTAAAAGGCATCTGGATGGGTATATGAATAGGAAGGGTTTAGAGGGATATGGTCTAAATGCTGGCAAATGGAACTAGATTTATTTCGAATAATCTGGTCAGCATGGACGAGTTGAACTAAAAAGTCTATTTACATGCTGTATATCTCTAAGACTCAATGACTCATTCAAGGGGTAATGTGTACTTTGCACAAAGGGGATCAGGCTGACGTACTGTTCTTGAATTTTCAGAAAACATTCAACAATGTGCTTCATAAAATGTTATTGCACAAAGAAGAAGCTCATGGTGTTGTAGTTAACAACTTGCACGGATAGAAGATTGGCTGGTTTACAAAAAACAGAGCGTATATAAATGGTTCTTTATCTACTTGACGGAGCACAAGTCTTCAGTTCTATTGCTGGAATGTTGTTAGGTCCCAGAGCCTTTAAGTGTCCACTGTTTCCAACTGTTTCTTGATATCACGATTGGCTGAAGATTAGCATCAGTGACAATGGGAGCAACTGGAGAACATCAGCCTTATCATCTGCTCTGTTATAATCATTGAGGATGGGGATATTTGTGGAGCCCCCTTCCCCAGTGAGTTGTTCAGTTGTTAACCACCATTCACGAGTGATGTGGCAGGACTGCAGAGCTTAGATCTGATCCATTGGTTGTGAAATTATGTTGCACTGTCTGTCACTTGCTGCTTATGCTGTTTGGCGTGCAAGTCGTCCTGTTTGGTAGCTTCACCAGGTTGATACCTCATTTTCTCGTATGCCTGGTGCTGCTCCTGGCATGCCCTCCTGCACTCTCTATTGAGCTTGGTTGATCCCCTGGCTTGATAGCAATGGTTGAGTGGGGGATATGCCGGGCCACGAGGTTACAGATTGTGCTGGAGTACAATTCTGCTGCTGTTGACGGCCCACAGCGGTTCATGGATGCCCAATCTTGAGTTGCTAGATCTGTGTGAAGTCTGTCCCATTTAGCACAGTGATAGTGCCACACATGGAGGGTATCCTCAATGAATTGCCTCAAATAGATTGGGTAGAATTTAAGATCATGTTTGTAGGTCTGTCCACTAGTTGGAGAACTGGTAGTAACCTTACAACAGCCATTGTGATTCTCCCTGACTCAATTGAATGCCAATGAGGCACTTACCTGGTTAGCAACAGGGTCCTTGGAGTCTTCAAGGTGAATATCCCTCCTCCAAGAGCTGCAACCCACGCATAGTTTGTGGGGAGCTGGACCAGTAACGCAGAACTCCAGACCAATGTTCTTCAAACCTGAGTTTGAATCCTGCCGTCGTAGATGGTGAAATTTGAATCCTTGAGCCTCTGTAATCCATGTGCTGTATTTAGACCCACAAGAAGGGTCATTAGGGAAGGGATTCCAGCGCGTGGACTGCATTTGTTCAAGAGGCAGCAAACTGCCAAATTCTCAAGCAGCTAGGGATGGGCGATAAGCGCTGGCTCAGTCGGTGATGGCCGCATCCAACAAATGAATATAGACAAATCAACTGAGTTTATAACCAAATCCTGGTGTTGCACTGATGTAACTAATTTTTTTCCCCTTTATTCATTAATGGGATCAGCGCGTCACCGGCTAGGCAGCATTTATTGCCCATCCCTAATTGCCCAGAGGGCAACTGAAAGTCAACCACATTGCTGTGGGTCTGGAGTCATACGTAGGCCAGACCAGGTAAGGATGGCAGTTTCCTTCCCTAAAGGATATTAGTGAACCAGAGGGGTTTTTGCTGACAATTGACAATGGATTCTCGGTCATCATTAGATTTTTAATTCCAGATATTTTATTGAATTCAAATTCCACCATCTGCCGTGGCGGGATTCGAATGCGGGTCCCCAGAACATTACCTGTGTCTCTGGATTAACAGTCCAGCGATAATACCACCAAGCCATTGCCTCCCCATATATAATTGTTATAATTAATTCATAACTTCAGTCAATTTTGGTAGTTATTCTAACACGGAAGGAAGCATTTGGCCTTTTGTTTGTGAGAGATGTGCTGCTGACTAGAATTGTTATCCATAGTGTAGCACAACACACAAAACCTCTCTCACTGAAAATCAGTTTGGTCATGACACGTTTATATTCATAATCAGTGGATTCTTCTTTATTCGTGTGGTTTATGTTAACTTATACACTACCAGGTGGAGCTGCCTGCATTCTACAGAAATGAATTTTTGTTTGGAAGGTTTACTAATGTTTTGTGGAATTGAAATATTTTAAGTCTCCTTCAAATCGCCCTCAGTAAAAGCTTCATTTTCAGGTCTCAATCTGTGGACAGTGAGTGCATTTCTCTTTGACGCATTGTCAGCTTTCCTTTCTCAAACTACACATAATATAACAAATTGGAATATTATACAGTGCCATGATAATTGTACGGATAGAAATCTTGGTAACTTAAAGATTTTAGTGCATAGAATTCCACGTGACCTTCTTTGGATCAATAGTTGGTCAGTGATATTTTGCAGTTTATAACCCGCTGTGCAGGATTCAGAGACAACAAGGTATAGAGCTGGATGAACAAAGCAGGCAAAGCAGCATCAGAGGTGCAGGAAAGCTGACGTTTTGGGTCTAGACCCTTCTTCAGAAAGAAGGGAGCTATGGATTTGCACCAAGATCCCTCTATACATCAATGCTCCTGAAGGTCCTGCCATTAACTGTACACTTTCCGCTTGCATTTCGTCTCCCAAAATTCATCACCTCATACTTATCTAAATTAAACTCCATCTGCCACTTCTCCACAAAACTTTCCAACTGATCTATATCCTACTGTATCTTTTGACAACCTTCCTCACTATCCACAACTCCACCAAATTTCACATCATCTGCAAGCTTACTCATCAGACATTAGTACCACTGACATTTTCATCCAAATTATTTCTATATATTACAAACAGAGGTCCCAGCGCCCAGATCACCCCTCCACAACTTTCTGTCCCCGAGACACGGAAACACAGTGTACTGGCAGATCTAATTTTCATCATATTGCTTCAAATTAATTGAAAAAAACACAAAATAAGAGGAAATGTATTATTTTCACTCGACCCTCCACTTTAAATCTGTAAATTGCTGAGAGAATAGGATTCTTCAGAGCAGAAGTAGGCTATTCAGCCCAATTCAATGGATTGTTTTCACGAGAGTCTTTGAGGCAAATATGTTGGAGACATTCAATGAGATCAGGTTTGATTTGATCATCCTCAACTCCACTTTCCTGCCTTTTCTCTAAAAGTCTTGATTCCCTTAATGAGTAAAAACTCTGTCTCTCTCAGCCTTGAATATACTTAATAACTCCACGACCCTCTGTGGGAAAGAATTCTACAACTTCACAGCCCTCTGAGACAAAAATGTACTCCTCATCTGCATCGTCAATGAGTGACCTCTTATTCTGAGCTTATGCTCTCTGATCCTTGACTCTCCCACAAGGGAAAACAATTTTTTGCATCTACCCTCCCAAGTCCCCTAAGAATCTTGCATGTTTCAATACAATACAATACAATACAATATCCTTTATTGTCGCGTGCTCTCAAGTACAGAAGTACAAGGGTACAGTGAAAGGTTTACAATGTCACCTCTCATGGATTTGGGTCATTGCTCACCGGCCTCTGAAGGAACAAGTGTCTAAAGTGGGATGTGAAAATCCACTCAGGAGAAGGTCAGTGGATGAACGGGAAGAAGGCAGGAGAATGGGGTTCAAAAACATTTCAGTCATGTTCGAATTCTGGAGTAGACTCAATGGGCTGAGTGGCCTAATTCTGCACCTTTATCTTATGGTTTTCTGGACAGTGGTAGACACTTAAGCAGATATTTCATTGCACTCAGTGAATATTTATTCTGGTCAAAAAGAAGGACTCGATGAGAAGATGAACCACACGTGGTTCACAAAGGCAGTCAAACAACGCATCCAATTACAAACACAAGCAAATGGGACTAGTTCAGTTTGATTTAGAGGGCACTTTATGATCGGGTGATGGAAACAGATTCAATCTCAATCTTTGGGACCGTACTAGGTAAATATTTGTAAGTGTGGGCTATGTGGAAAGAAGGGACAATGTGAGGCTAATTGGGCAGCTTGACATTGAGGGCCAGCAGAGGCACAATGGGCCAAATGGCATTCCGCTTCTGCTTCCGTCATTAGGCTGATGGTATTAGGCAGAGAGCTTGAAGGATATTGGCCCAGCGCTGGGGACAGTAGTACATTTCTAACTGAGTTGTATCATTAGCACTTAACGGACATGGAGGGGAGGTGGTCACTTGGAGAATCAGAGGAGCAAAGACAATTAATTGGTTGTTCACATTGAACCATTTCTGAAGCACTTCCTCAAACTGTCTTTTGCTGACTTTCTTTCTTGGTAAAATGTAACGACTTTTGTGTCACACACACTCCAGTCATTATCCGTTCAAGTTACCAGGTCTTCACTGTCAGACACAGTCATGTCTCCTGCAGCATCTCTTCCCATGAGGATGAGGGAAGATGAAATTGTTCGCAGTTATATGGAAATGAACCAAGAATGTCTGTTCACTTCATCATCAACAACAGCAGCTGAATTTTACCTTCATTTACCAGTGGTTGGAAGAGGTCATATATCTGAGGGTTCTTCCAAATAAAGGGATACGTTTTGTATCCATAGATTTTTGGCAAATCAAAATCAAACTAAGCAACTTTGCTGATAATTTTATTCAATAAAAAAGCAGCCAATTAATGCACAGCAAGGGGACATGCAAAAATAAGAGTTCACAGTATAGATTTTGTGGTTTGCTGTGGTTAGGGGATCCGTTGATTGGTAGAGTGTTGGCCCAAATGGGTCATTTTCAGATTTGCAAGATGTAATTAGTGATGTGCCAAAGGGGTCAGTGCTGGGACCACAAGGTCTGGTTGCTTAAGGGTTTCTTTTACAGCAAGATTATTGAATAGTCCTTTGTTATGACAAATACTGCATCTAAATTGCCTTTTTTGTAGTCATTTCCTCAACCTATTGCTCTGGAAACGCATCTTCCACATCTTTAGTGCTCATTTGACTTACTCAGTCTAAATGTAAATTGAAGTTACCCATTGTTATTATAACCATGCCACATGCTTCTATGTTTCTGATACCATGTCACACATTACTCCTACTGAGTTGGGCCCTATAAACAATTCCAACCAATGTTTGCTGCCCCATGCTATTTCTTATCTCTCCCCAAACAGATTTTCTTTTCACCTGAGAACCTCCCTTACTAATGAACTGATCCCAATCTTTTAAATTTCAAAAACACCTCCTTTTCCTTTCTGTCTCTCCTTTCTAAATGTTGAAGATGCTTGAACATTTTTTCAGTTCCCAGTCTTTTTTTCAGACCCTGGATCCAGTATCTGTATGCAATTAGATTATAACAATTTACCTCTCTTTGTGCCTTTAAAACATTGGCCTTGTTATGAATGCTGCATGCATTCAGGTAGAGTTCCCTTAAACTTTGTCTTTTTCACATTATTACACTTTCAAAGCTCTTTTTTTTCAGAATTAGGTTTATTGTCACGTGTCTAAAAATACAGTGAAAAGTGTTTTCTCGTGTTTATGCAAAGTGAAACAATGAATATAGTGCGAGATTTTACTGCAATAGAGTTCATCTTTGATACTGGCCTACGTTTTCTCTGTCTTCTAATTTCACTTCCCCTTCTACGTTCTGTTACCAGCTTCACTTCCTCAGCTTCCTGTTACTCCTCAGCTTCTCATCTAGCTGACAAGCTAGTTTAACCCTCCCCATGCACCCAACTAGCACTTGCTACCTCCCTGTGATGATATCAACCCCAGTCCCATTAAGCTATAAAATATCCATCTTGTACAAGTCCCATCTTCCACAGAACCAGCCCCAATTCATCACAAATCTGATGCATTCCCTCTTCCAACAATTTTCTCCAGCCATGTGTTCATTAGATCAATCCTATTTTAACTAGTACATGGCACTGGGAGTAATCCGGAGATGACTGCTTGTGCTCCAGCTTTTTAATTTCCTTCCGAATTCCTTAAAATCTGTTTTTGAGGCTTCATTGTTCTTCTTATGTCATTGGCACCTGTGATGAAAGATGTGTAATTTACATATGTATTGATGTTGTGTGTTAATGACAAGGTGTTTTTACTATGACAGGTTTATGGCAGATGGGTAAACATTGGCAGTCATTAGTTTGTTTAACAGATTAACGACAGAGAAGTTCATTTCCCTATGTTTGATTTTTTTGTCATGTGAGAACTTAAAGCCTTGTTGCCCATTCTGAATTATAAAGCTACAAGACCATAAGATATAAGAATTTAGCACAGCACGGGACAGCTCCTTCAGCCCACCATGTCTGTGCCAACCGTGATGCCATTCTAAACCGAATTCCATCTGACCAAACATGGTCCAAAGCCCTGTCCCTCTTCATGACTTTCTATCTGTCTCCTACAGAGGTGCAGTCATACAGAATTTGGGAAACAATAATGATGTGTATCACATACTGCTTTTGTTTGCCAGTTATTCTTTTTGATCGTTAAAATATTGTGGGGAATTGGATATGTGGAAGATGTAGGCGTTTAAAAGGAAATGACCAGGGTGCTGTGATTTGTTATATCATTTCATGAATCTAATCAACATTACATGTAATTATCACAAACCACCATTTTTTAAAAATAAACAACACATCTTGCCCTGAATGAGTAGATCCACTCTGCAAATTTCCGTTCTGCAAATTTGTCTGTATCCTTTGATGAACTTCCTCACTGTCAGGATGCATCACAGCTTGGTATGGCAACTGTTCTGCCCAAGACCACAAGAAAGTAGAGTTGTGAACGCAGCCCAGACCATCATGAAAATTTTGCTCTCAACAGTTGTCTTTGAGTTGGGGGTCAGCATTTCTGGCTCCATGCCATTATTTGGGAAGCTTAACTCATTCAATCCTACCATCAAAGGCTGGGACCAGTATGTGGAAAGAATGTGTTATTTTTTCTGGGCAAATGACATTGCGGCAGATGAAAACCAACAAGAAAGAAATTCTCCTGACAGCTTGTGGACCCGAAGCTTTTTTGATTATTAGGATCCTAGTTTACCATGAGGCATTAGATTCTAAAACCTTTCCAACAGTTAATGGTTTTAGTTAAGGAATATTACAAGCCCAAACCTCCACTAATTCTGAGACACTATCGGTTTTACTCAGCAATTCGAGAGCCAGGGGAATCTGTATCCAGAGTTTTGACAAGGTTAAGATGACTGGCAGAGACATGTGACTTTGGTTTAATCCTTAATGAGATGCTGAGAGACGGTTTGGTATGTGGGATTAATGATGTAACCATGCAAAAATGCCTATTAGCTGAAGCGCAAACTGGACTACAAACAGGCACTACAACTGGCTTTATCATTGAAAATGTGGCAAGTGGAGAATATGAGGTGCAGGGTGTTCCGATGGAAGCAGACACCCTCACCAGTCAGACTAAGCTTGGGGAAAACCACTCAAGTGCAGGCAATTGCATAGCTTCACTAAGGACATATCCTGAGGTCAGCCCACAGCAAATCCCCAAAACAAAGCCAAGCCTAGGCCAAACATTAACATTTTCTTCAGGTGCTTGGCCGGCAAGACATTGTAGTTGCTGCTGGTGTGCGGACATGAGACGGCAAAACGGTGTCATTAGACCTATTTGAGTAAGAGAACTCAAAGGCCTGTATCCAGGAGAGTGCAAACCCTGGTAAGTCCACCTACAGCTGGTTTGGAACAGTTACATTGCTGAGCAACATCCAAATTAGAACCAATCAAAACAAACATCTGGTTAAATGGTCACCCGGTTCTAATGGATATCGGTGCGGCTGCACCAGTGATTGCAGAACCAGTCTTTGCCAAAATTCACTCTGGACTCCAATCCTTATGTTTGCACAATACCTCAGCCAGGCTGTGAACCTATACCAGGGAACCTTGAAATTGGTTGAGAAAGATTCACCTCAATTAGTTCAACACTTTTCAATTAGAACATGGCTGCCTGAGTGAAGTCCTAATTAAATACCCAGATACTTTTCAGGAAGATCTAGAGACTATCAAAGGAGCCAAGGCCACCTTGCATGTTGATCAGGAAGCAATTCCATGATTCTGCAAGGCCCACCCAGTGCCTTTTGCCTTACGGCAGAAATTAGAAACCTGGAAAGCGAAGGAATCATCAAATCAGTCCAGTTTGTGGAATGGGCAGCACCGGTCATACTGATTGTGAAATCTGACGGGTCAGTTTGCCTTTGTGGGGGATTTTTAACATACGGTAAACCACTTTTTGCAGCTGGATAAATACCCAATCCCTTGCATAGAGGATTTGTACGCAAATGGCAGGGGGTGCTGTCCTTCACAAAGCTGGACATATGAGCCATGAATACTTGCAACAGTGGTTAGATGACAATTGCCAGACGTATGCTACAATTAATACCAAGTAGGGTTTGTACAATATATGAATCTGCAATTTGGGGTATCATCAGCTTGTGCAATTTTTCAGCGGATGATGGAGAACATTTTACAAGGTCTGCCTGAGGTTGCCATTTATTTAGATACAAAGAACAATACAAGACAGGAACAGGCCCTTCGGCCCTCCAAGCCTGCGCCGACATATTTTCCCCTTCTATACAAAAACTGTCTTTACCTACAGGATCCGTATCCCTCTATCCCCTTCCTATTCATGTATTCGTCCAGGCGCTTCTTGAATGTTGGTATTGCGTCTGCATCCACCACTTCCTCTGGCAGAGTATTCCATTCGCTCACCACCCTTTGTGTGAAGTTCCACCAATACCTTTACAAATGTGAATTTGTAATTATAATGGACCACAAACCCCTGTTACGTTTACTTAAAGACGACAAGGCAGTGCCACCCATAGCTTCAGGCTGAATTCAGTGATGAGCGCTAATAATAAATGTGTATAATTACAGGTTGGAACACCATTCAAGAGGCCCAATAGCGAATGCAGATACATTGAGCTTTCTCCCACTGGCGGATACACCACCAGTGTTACTACCACTGGAAAAGTCTGTAATGGTTTTAAATTTTTTGGCCACATTTCCAGTCACAGCTGACAATATCAGACTTTGGACACAGAAAGATCCAGTCCTGGCAAAACTGAAACAGCTGGTGGTGAGGGGAGAAACCAAATGACCAGAACAACCAGAACAGAAACCTTTTTGGACCCAGAAAGACCAGATCACAGCAGACAACCGGCATATTCCCGTGGGGAGCAAGAGTGATTGTCCAGAGCAAAGGTCATTGCCAAGTACTGGCTGAACTCCACCAGGGTTATCCAGGGGTTTTCAAAATGAAGATGTTGGTGAGAGGTTCTGTCTGGTGGCCAGGGTTGGATGCAGACATTGGATAGCAACATTGGTGGGGCAGTGCCAATAAGAATAAAAATTACCACCCACAGCTCCCCAAATGTGTCCAGTTGTTGTGGCTCTTGCTGTCAGTTCTCTTGGTTCAGAAAAGGCCTGTGTCTGGAAGCTCTTGGGTGGGTAGTAGTGCTTGGCTCCTCCCTTCTCAGATGTCCTTTGTTCCGATGATGCTCTTGGACTGGCTTCCCTGTTCAGTCTCTGTGGTTCTTGGATCTGGAGCTGTTTGTTGGGGCTGGAAGCCTGTGGCGAAGCTATTTCTGCAGAAGAGAGAGAGCTAAGGTTGCAGTTGCATGGTGCCTTGAATATGGTGTCACAGGTAGACAAGGTGGTGAAGAAGGCGTTTGGCACGCTTGTCTTCATTGGTCAGAACATTGAGTATAGGAGTTGGGACATCATGTTGCAGCTGTAGGGGACATTGGTTCGGCCACTTTTGAAGTACTGCATTTAATTCTGGTCAACCTGCTACAGAAAGGATATTGTTAAACTGGATGGGCTGGGATTTGTTTTTCCTGGAGCCTAGGAGTCTGAGAGGTGACCTTATAGAGATTTATAAAATCATGAAAGGCATAGATAAGGTGAATAGTCAAGGTCTTTTCCCCAGAGTGGGGGAGTCCAAAATTAGATGGCATGGGTGTAAGGTGAGAGGGGGAAAAATTTAAAAGGGACCTAAGAACAGAGAACATTACAGCGCAGTACAGGCCCTTCGGCCCTCGATGTTGCGCC
>NW_025968846.1:0-19577 GCF_021869965.1 Rhincodon typus
AAGCTTTTCTGATGAAGGGTCAAGGCCCGAAACGTCAGCCTCTCTGCTCCTATGATGCTGCTTGACCTGCTGTGTTCATCCAGCCCTGCACCTTGTTGTCTCGGATTCACCAGCATCTGCAGTTCCTACTATCTCTGATTCAATGCTATCTACAATCTGGGAGCAGCAATAGAGAAATACTCAAATAGAGCAAATGCTCACCTAGCCAGTGACACCCTGATTCCATTGAAAGAATATTTGAAGAATACGTTTGTTTTTCACCAAGATTGCTTTCTTTTTGTGGGGGAGGGGAGTGGGAAAGGAGGAGAAGGACCTGCACCATTTGGGATTTTCAGCATCACAAAATGTAGACTCACTGCATTCCTCATCTCGGGGTTCTGGGGGGTTGCGGGGAGGAGGGGTGAAGAAAGAGAATACCAGGTTGGAAAGTTTAAACATGGAGTAGACGGCGACAGGCAGTTTGACCATACAATCAAGAAGCACACCAGCAAAAGAAAATTGATTTAACAGCAACAGCAGTGGTGACACCAAAAACTCTTCATCTGGCCTGAAATGTTGAAGATAATAGGTGGCCCCAAGTGGTATTTTTGTGGAAAAAAAAAACCGAATTTCACATAAAAACACTAACAATGATCACAAACACTAACTGTTTGTGCAAATTGTAATACATGCCCTCATTTAGGCATAATTTTATCCTACTTCTTTTGGATTGATCACTGGTTCCTGAGTAAGAGGAGATTGTTACAGGATAATGTGGATAAAACATGGCTAACACTGGTTTCCACTCTGAACAGAACTAAAACAATCACATGATTCCAGAAACTGGCAAGCCATAATGAAGAAAAGAATACGTGTTCACAAAACAGGTTAGGGAACAGATACCGAATCTTCTATCTTGGACAGGGTCAGGGCATTTAAAACTTCAAACATGCTCTGCTGGTAAGGAGGATTGAATAAAAATCCCACTTCCAAACAATAAGCCTGAAAAGTTGGATCGACAGCATTGACTGCTGACATGCTTTACTGAAATACCCTCAGACATTCCCTCAAAGTTAAAATGCTGAAAGTCCTGACTATATACCTAATGAAGGAGCAGTGACTGAAAACTTGTGATTTCAAATAAACCTGTTGGAGCATAACCTGGTGTCATGTGTCATTTGACTTTATACAGATATACAGTGCACTGACAGTATGTTCAAATGCCTGGACCACAGACTCTGGAATTCCCTTGCTAATCTTCTACAACTCTCTCTTGCATCTTCGAAATTGACTTCTTTGACTAAGCTTTTGGTCATTGGTCCTTCAAACCTTCCAGACTGTCAAAGTTTGGTCTGGAACACTCACATGAAGCTCCTTGGGATGTTTGTGCAATGTTTAAAGGTGCTATGTAGGTATAAGTAGCAATTCTCTAAAGATCAGACCCTAGCAATTCACTCCCAGCTACCTGTTCTTCTACATAAACCCCACTATCACTAAAACCATTTGAAACCCTCAATGAAATTGCTACCATATTAATGCATTTATCCTGAGGGTCTTGACAGGATGGCTGTGGAGAGATATTTCCTCTTGTGGGAGAAACTAGAACGAGGGGGCCACTGTTTAAAAATTAGGGTTGCCCATTTAAAACAGATTCTTTTCTCTCAGAGTGCAATGGGCATTTCGAATTCTCTTTCCAAGAAGGCAGTGCAAGTAGACTCCAGGCCAAGTGGATGGATTCTTGTTTAACAAGATAGCAAAGGGAATCAGGGGTACACAGGAATGAGGATTTAAGGTTACAATTAGATGAGCCATGGCATTATAGAATGGTGGAGAAGGTTCAAGGGGCTGAATGGCCTACCATAGCTCCATGCTTGTGTACTCGCAAGCACTGTTATGTTGTGTACTGAGCTGTCTGAAACTCCCTGCTGAAAAACTCATCACTGTCTGTGCGTCTCTGTGGAGCACTGCAGTAGTGTTTCTCTGCTGTCTCTGGCAACATCACAAGATTGGAACTCTCTATTTTTCTATCCTCTGCACTATAAATAGCTCTCTTTTCTACATTCTTCAGGTATCACTCCAGGCAAGATGTGAGTGAAATCCACTGTTGCTTCATTCTTAAAAACAAACGTCAAGTATCATTTTTGCAAATGGAAAATTTTGAGAAGTAAATGGCAATTTAAAACCAAGAAAAGGGAACACAGTACAGAATGTGTGTGTCTGAGAAGAGCTTTTCTTTCTTAAAAAAAGATGCGGTCATTCAAATAAGGCATTTTGAAAAGGGACAGGGTGTGTAGTTTGAAGGTTAAGGATACACGTTTGTGTACTTATGCTGCCCTGTGGTCAGAGAACTTGCTGTGTAGGATCATGGCTGAAGAGGGGGAGAAGTCAAGAGGAGTCCATGCAACTATTCCTCTTCCACAACTGGTATCGTTAAGCAAGATGAGCTATCCTGGCATTGGTGTATCACTCTTTCAAATGCTTAGTTAAAGGCTCACCATATCAGCACACTTCAGTTGCCATACAGCATGGTGCTCAAATCTCTTACTTCAGTCGGTATTGTATTAAAGAAAAAGGATCCATTTGCATGAATTAAATCAGGGATGTGCAAGAGAGTGGGGCTGGAGAACAGAGATGGGAAGAGAGAGATGTGGGAAGATTGTTGGGCTAGAGACTACTTTTTTTTTAGAATGGAGGGGAGGTGAGGGGGAAGGTTGCTAGGCTGTGGAGTCATTTGGAAAGAGGGACAAGAATTTTAACATCAAAATAGTGAGAGACCAGGAATCCACATAGGCCAGTGAGCAGTGGGGTGATAGGTGAACAGGATCTCATGCAAACTAGGCCATAAGCAGCAGAGGTTTGAACGAGATTGAGCATAGGACAAGAGTCAAAGTTTTGGGAGCCCCATGTGTGTTGTGGTGCTGCCAAACTTTAGTCAGAGGCTCTCTGCCTATCACCAGCCAAGGCTCGCAGAATCAGGGAATGATTTTAGCTCTGAGGTGAGACATAACTAGCGAGGAGATGGAAAGTATGTAAGCCAGAAAATATATATTAACACACAATACCCACCAGTATTCACAAGAAAGACAGTCAATTCAAAGGTTCAAAGTGCAGCACCAATGACAGAAACCGTTTGTTCAATGCCCAGGACTGAAAATGTCACCCAAACTAAAAAAAAAATCACAACAAGCAGAAACACATTGGATTCTGGCCACTACTTGTAATAAGGCGAGTGGCTACTGCAGGCAGAATCAGGCAAGCTTGAATCTGCTCTCATAGAATATTCTTGGCTGTGCAGGTGACCATCTGGATCTGCCAGCCCAGCATGAGGGCTGTAGTCTGCATGAAAAAGGTGGATGAAAGAAGTTGAAATGTTGGCTTTGAGGAACTGCCAATTCTAACAAAAAGATACCCACATTAACATGCATGACAATCATCATTTCAAGGTGATCCAACTATCTACCTCATAAGGACGTAATTTATGCAGCAGCTTGACCCTGTTAACTCATAAGCAACAAAGCTGTCGCAAATGGAATACAAGTCACATCCCAGAGCTCCTCATCACGTAATCAGTTTATACAACATAGTGGGCAAGTAACCTAAATAATGAGACACAAATGTTCATTTTAAATGTAAATTGATCAGGTGGTCTCACAATTCCTCCCCAACTTACGTCCAGTGCTGCAACTGCAACATCAACATCTGAGCTACATTTTAAAGAACTGACAGAGTGTGGTAGCAAGCATTACATCAGTAGTGTTGCCACTCAAGACAGGTGTCAGGTCTGGATTGGGACACAGTCACTACAAGGTCTGAGAGCTGGGTCAGCTCCTCAAAGAGATTCCAAAGCACCCTTGAAGCTGTTGCAGGATGTCAACTGACCGACTCTGCAAAAGAAAGCTAGCTGGCCACCCAATTCATTCTTGATGGTGGATCTGACAGTGCACAAAATTGTTGCCATGTTCACCTGGGTAAGTGTTCAAAACAAACTACTGTGCTTGAAGGTTCTCGAGGTGGCACAGATTTGAAAAATCATTAAGTATGCAAAACAACTGCAATTATCCCACTGCCATCAATGTGGCTTCACAGTAGCAACTATCATACAAAACCTGACCAACAACCACACCAGGAAACATTGGGCACAGCTGACCAAAAGCTTCAAAGACATTAGAGAGTGCCATAAAGGAAGAGAGAGCATGCACAAGAGGGAAGAGCGCCAGAGTGAACGAGAGAGGTGGAGAGTCTGACTAAGAGAATTCCAGAGATGAAGGCCCAGCTGCCAATGATGGAACAACAGAAATTGAGGGATGTACAAGAGACTGGAATAGTTCAGTGCAACAGCCTTGGAGGGTTCCAGGAGGCTATATAGGGAGGGGTGTAGGGACTGGAGTAGGTTGGAGATTGGGAGAGTTTCATGGGCTGGAGGTGGTTACAGGGTGCGAGAGCACAGATGGATTTGAAAACAAAGATGAGAATTCTGGCGTTGATCAATTGGAAGCCAGTGTAGGTTGGCGAACACAGTAGTGGTAGTGGAGACAATGCCTGAACAGGACCTGGTGCAAATTAAATGATGGGCAATATTTTGAAGGAATCAGTTTATTGGAGGGTGCAGGTAGGCTGAGGTAAAGACAGTGTCACAGTGTCTTCCTTATAATCAGCACAAGCCATTTGTTTCTGTTCCAAGAGGAGGGTGGGACAAGATAGCATGTCTAATTGCCTCAAGGTATTCAAAAACAAGATTAATAACCATTCCACTGCACTCGCAAACCACCAAAGGGACAGATGAATTACTGAATAATCCAAAACAATTACCTAGATAATTAACTATAAAGATGACAGTACAGTTTTTAAAAGGACTATCTGTACCTGATAATCATCTCTTCTGTACCTTTTACTCATCTATCCTGAAGACAAGAACCAGACAGCCAGGAAACTACTGCCTCTCTACCCGACGGGAGTTAGTAAAATTTCCTGGGAAATGCATGAAGAAAGGCAACTTAAAACCAATGTAAATCAGCATAAACATATGGACCTTGAGAATAGACATCACATTCCTCCTGTTAAATTCATACTTCACACTTGGGAATTAAACATTCGAAGATGTCAACCATTGGGCTAGATTTGGTGGGGGGGGACCCTAACTGCAAGGAGATTGTAGTGGAGAGGGATTCTAGACACGAGCGAGAGCGAGAGAGCGAGTGAGAAAAACAGCACGTGAGGGTAGGTGCTGGCTTCTCTTAGACAGAAGGTATAGAAGGGAAGGGAAGGGAAGGGATGGTATCAGACACATTGCAGGGCATCCCTGGATTGAGGCGCCTCATCCTTGATTCAATTCAGTCTTTAAAAAGTAGCTTATTTGTCCATACCAACCAGATTATGGCACATTCAGATCAATCCTAACTGACCTTCCCACTAATATTATCCAGTTAATATGGTGGCCAGGCAGCCAGTTTTGATGCCTGCCTACCATATTATGGGGATAAGTTCAGGGCTGAACGGGAAGGCCATGGGTCAGCCATGCTTGGGTGCTTCCCTCCACCCACGCATTGAAAACACATCTGCCAGGAGCACGTAAACACACGGCCGTTGTTTACATGTACTGGACACCTTTTTAAAAGCCTGGTGGCTTCTTCACTTTAAATACTATTCAAGTAGTGTACTTAACGGAATGAGTAAAATTGAAAAATCAAGTTGTCACAGAAACACCATCACAGGTTCATTGTGGCGCCTGACATATTTAGATTGATATGTAGCTGCTTTAGACATGGGTGTGAATTTACGAAATTCAACAATAACTTAGAAAATTGCTGCAGGAGGGGATATTGTGTTAATCAGCAGCATCAGATTTCAGTGGCATCATTGTATAGGACACCATCCACAATAAATGGGGATGATTCTCCTGATTCTCCCAATTGCTGAGACTAAAAAAAGGAGACAACAGGGTCAGCGGGGGATCAGTGATTGCAGCATTTAGGACTAAGATAAGCAAGAATTTCTTCATTCAGTGTGATGATTCTTGGGAATTTCTACCCCAGAGAGCTGTGGAAGAACAATCATTGAGCAGGTTCAAGCCAGAAAGCAATAGTTTTCTGGAAACTAATGAGATTAAGTGAATCTCATGAACAGTATTAGAGGTGCATTCTTAAGAGGGAAATCAGGGGACAAAAGGGGACATGAGATAGCCTTGGCAGACAAGGTTAAGGATAATCCAAAACGATTCTGCAAGGACATTAAGCGCAGAAGAGAAACTAGGGAGAGAATAGGGCCCCTTAAAGACCAACAAAGTCATCAATGTGTGGAACCACAGGAGATGGGAGAGATTCTAAATGAATATTTCATGTCAGTTTTTACTGTGGAGGAAGAAATGCAGGGTAGGGAGCTCAGGGAAATGAATACTGATGTCTTGAAAACAATCCACATTACAGAAGAGGAAGTGCTGGAAGTCTTAAGAAACGTAAAAGGTGGATAAATCTCCAGGACCCGATCAGGTGTATCCCAGGATGTTGTGGGAAGTTAGGGAAGAAATTGCAGGGCCCCTAGCGGAGATATTTGTTTCATCTACAGCCACGGGTGAGGTGCCAGAGGACTGGAGTGTGGTTAATGTTGTGCTTTTATTTAAGAAAGGCTGTAAGGAGAAGCCTGGGAACTGTAGACCTGTCAGCCCGACATTAGTGGTAGGTAAGAGATAACAAGGTGTAGACCTGGATGAACACAGCAGGCCAAGCAGCATCAGAGGAGCAGGAAGGCTGACGTTTCGGGCCTAAACCCTTCTTCAGAAATGGGGGAGGGGAAGGGGGTTCTGAAATAAACAGGGAGAGAGGGGGAGGTGGATAGAAGATGGATAGAGGAGAAGATAGGTGGAGAGGCGACAGACAGGTCAAAGAGGCGGGGATGGAGCCAGTAAAGGTGAGTGTAGGTGGGGAGTTAGTCCAGGGAGGACGGACAGGTCAAGGAGGCGGGAAGAGGTTAGTAGGTAGGAGATGGGGGTGGGGCTTGAGGTGGGAGGAGGGGATAGGTGGGAGGAAGGACAGGTTAGGGAGGCGGGGATGAGCTGGGCTGGTTTTGGGATGCGGTACGGGGAGGGGAGATTTTGAAGCTTGTGAAGTCCACATTGATACCATTGGGCTGCAGGGTTCCCAAGCAGAATATGAGGTGCTGTTCCTGCAACCTTCGGGTGGCATCGTTGTGGCACTGCAGGAGGCCCAGGATGGACATGTCGTCTGAGGAATGGGAGGGGGAAGTTGAAATGGTTCGTGACTGGGAGGTGCAGTTGTTTAGTGCGAACCAAGCGTAGGTGTTCTGCAAAGCGGTCCCCAAGCCTCCGCTTGGTTTCCCCGATGTAGAGGAGGCCACAACGGGAACAGCAGATGCAGTATACCACATTAGCAGGTGTGCAGGTGAACACCTGCTTGATGTGGGAAGTCTTCTTGGGGCCTGGGATGGGGGCGAGGGGGGAGGTGTAGGGGCAGGTGTAGCACTTCCTGCGGTTGCAGGGAAAGGTGCCAGGTGTGGTGGGGCTGGAGGGGAGTGTGGAGCAGACAAGGGAGTCCCGGAGAGAGTGGTCCCTCCGGAAAGCAGATAAGGGTGGGGAGGGAAAAATGTCTTTGGTGGTGGGGTCGGACTGCAGATGGCGGAAGTGGTAGGTAAGTTGTTGGCGTCAATTCTGATAGGCAGGATCTACATGCATTTGGAGGGACAACAACTGATTAGGCTTTGTGCATGGGAAATCATATCTCACAAACTGGACTGAGTTTTTTGAGGACGTAAACAAAAATATTGATGAGGGCACAGTGGTAGACATTATCTACATCGACATTAGTAAAGTCTTTGACAAGGTTTTATATGGCAGACTAATTAGTCAAATTAGATCACATGGGATTCAGGGACAGCTTGTTTTTTGGACTGCAGGCCTGTAACCAGCGGTGTTCCTCAGGAATTGGTGCTGGATCTACTTGTGTTCATCATTTATAAAAACAATTTGGATGAGAATTTAGGAGGCACCAATATTGGTGATATAGTCAACAGCGAAGAAGGTTACCTAAGATTACAAAGAGATCTTGATCAATTGGGTCAATGGGTTGAGGAGTGGCAGATGAGTTTAATTTGGAGAAATGCGAGGTGTTGCATTTTAGTAAAACAAGCAAGTGCAGGACTTGCACTGTTAATGGTAGGGCCCTGGGGAGTGTTGTATAACAGATAGACCTAGGGGTTCAGGTACATAATTCTTTGAAATTTGCATCACAGATAGACAGGGTGGTTAAGGAGGTGTTTAGCACGCTTGTCTTCATTGTTCACTCTACTGAGTACAGGAGTTGGGACGTCACGCTGAGGTTGTACAGGACACTGGTCAGGCTACTTTTGGAGTATGTGTGCAGTTCTGGTCACCCTGTTATGGGAAGGATATTATTAAATTGGAGAGGGTTTAGAAAAGATTTACCAGGATTTTGCCGGGACTGGAGGGTTTGAGTTATAAGAAGAGGGACCTTTTTCTTACTGGAGTATAAGAGGTCAAGGGGTGACCTTATAGAGGTTTATATGGTCATGAGGGCATAGACAAGGTGAATAGCAAAAGTCTTTTCCCTAGGGTGGGGGAGTTCAAAACTAGGGGGCATAATTTTAAGGTGAGAGGACAAAAATTTTAAAGAGACCTGATGGACAACATTTTCACATAGAGGGTGGTTCATATGTGGAATAAGCTGCCAGATGAAGTGGTAGATGCAGGTACAGTTACAACATTTAAAAGAAATTTGGATCGGAAAGTTTTAGAATCATATAGGTCAAACACAGGGATGTTGGTCTAGTTTAGTTTGGGAAACTCGGTCAGCTTGGACGAGTTGGACCAAAGGGTCTGCGTCCCTGCTGTCTGACTCTATCACTCTATCAAGTGGTGTTCAGGTAACTGATCAGCTCGGATTTAAAAGACTGGCAGAGAAGGCTTGAAGAGCTGAATGGCCCTCTCCTGTGTATATGTCCCTCACAAATGCATAACCTTTCTCAGTCCTCAGTATAATGCTCTTTTCCAGCCCAGCAGAACCTTTTAAAGACAAATTTTAGGAATTTTCCTTGCACCGTAACACACGAGCACGTGTACGTGCAAAATATCAGTGCAATAATGAATGAATGCAGCCATGTCAGTGTGACGCCAGCAAACTGAATTTGACAAAGCTGGGCTGTGTTGGAGATAGAAAGAGAAAACAAAACCATGAAAGTTATCAACACTGTCATTTGGAAAAAACAACAAATCTATTATTGTCTGTTGGGAAGATCGTGCCAGCTCTAGCACTGGCCAACTTGTGAACCCTGTTTTTCCATTGTTAACCTATGAAGGTACAGTCTTTTGTGTTATCCTTCTTCCTGACCAAGATGAACTAAAACAGTGCATTGAAGCACTGGTCACAAGACCAGTTAGATTACCTTAATGTGAACGTAGAATGTACAGCGAAATGCCAGAAAGTGAGACCAAATAAGTATTCATCTAAAAATGCACAAGATGTCCCCAGAGATTTGTTTTTAATCATTTTACATGGAGTTTCACTCCTTATTTTGCAGTCAACCATAATTTGAAATTACGAGCAAGCACATTAGTAGTGGGAAGAGGAGGAGGAGGAGCAGAGAGCTGAATGAGTAAACAGGGTGTTTCGCGCCAATCAAGGCACCGGCTTTTGTTTGAGAGCTAATCTAATTTGATGCACAGCCGTGTCATGTCATGCCACATTCACTAAATAAAAATGGGTTTATCATTGCAGCACAAGAAAAGTAATATCACAGCACTGCAGCTCATGTCAATGCGTGTGTTTAGACACACGCCATCTGGGAAATTGTCACTGAATGCACGTCACTGGGAGAGAGGAGTGCAGCTTCGATTATTCTGATGGCGCAGTTCGATTCTCTCCCCGCAGTGGGGATCTCCTGTTCCACCTCTTTGTCAAATGGCCAGCTGGCATCATCACTGGCAGACTGGGAGATGGTTTCCA
The DNA here is from genome assembly GCF_021869965.1 of Rhincodon typus. Lineage (NCBI taxonomy): Eukaryota > Metazoa > Chordata > Chondrichthyes > Orectolobiformes > Rhincodontidae > Rhincodon > Rhincodon typus. The sequence goes on from NW_025968846.1 coordinate 9,951, forward strand.
GCAATCTTGGGCACGTCTGGTTGGGGAGAAGGCCAGGGAAGCAGAACACAAACTTATGCGTGCGCCTGTGTGCACATGCTTTTTTTTGAGAGAGGGGAAGAGATACGAAAGGGAGTGATTCTCAACACGCTGGCAAAACAACAGCCACTTCAACAACACAATGGGCTGATGCATTGGCTGTTGGTCAGGAAGATCCCAGGGTGACAAGGAACTAGTTGTGGGCTGCTGGAAATATTACTTAGGCTTGTGAGGGGAAATTGGTCAATGGAAGATTGCATAAAGAATCTATATGGAATACAGGAATCTGGGTATATAAATACACAAACCCTGAAAAGTAGCAACAGTTTGCTGAGTCTCCTGAAAAGAAAACAGACACAAAGCTTTTATAATTGAAAAGTAGGAGGGTCCAAACAAATATCGAAACTTGGTCAGACCATACTTATAGAATACTTTGTATAGTTCTTGTTGTCATATTATAGACAAGATATAGTGAAACTTAAGAGGAATCAAATCAGAAGTAGGAGGATTAGACCAGCAATGCACGATTATAGCCATCTGGATGAATACAGTGCATCTCTTTACTGTTTACGAGAAGGTCATGCGGTAATCCAACCACAATCTATTTAGACCTTTCATACATTTAAAGAGGAAACAGAGGGAGAAACAAGTTTTGACAAGATGAGATCTACAGCATAAAACAGTCACCAAGAATTTCTTCTCTTGGAAGGTTTAGTATCTTTGGAACTCCTTGCCACTCCTTGCTCAGCTGTCAGCAGAGTCCTCATGTATATTCAAGACTGAGATAGATTCTTGAGGAGTAGGGGAAGAGGGTTATGGGAAAAATGTGGGAAAGTGAGCACGAAGAATTGTCGGTTCAGCCATGATCCTAATGAAGGTTGGAGCAGGCTCAAGGGGCCAAACGGCCTACTCCTGTTTATATTTCTTATGGCCTTAAAGCAAACAGGGAATTCAAGATGGAATTCTTTCCCCAGTGCAGGGGAAGGATGTGGAAGTTGCTTCCACAGGGATCACAGGAAGTGAACAGCATTGATGCATTTGAGGTGATGCTAGAGAACCACAAGGGAGCAGGAAATAGAGGGTTATGCTGACAAAATTAGAAATGGCAGGATGGGACGAGGCTCACATAGAGAACAAAAATACAGCAACAGGCATAGGCTATCCCCTATTCCCAATTCCTTCGCCTCCGCCGCATCTGCTCCCAGGATGAGGCATTCCACTCCCGTACATCTCAGTTGTCCTCGTTTTTCAAGGACAATAACATCCCCTCCTCAGTGGTCGAGAACACCCTCAACCATGTCTCCCACATCTCCCGCAACTCATCCCTCACACCCCGTCCACGCAATAGAAACCAAAAAAGAATCCCCCTTGTCCTCAACGTACCACCCCACCAACCTCCGGATCTAACGCATCATCCTCCGACACTTCCGCCAACTGCAATCCGACCCCACCACCAAAGACATGTTTCCCTCCCCACCCTTATCTGCTTTCCGGAGGGACCACTCTCTCCGTGACTCCCTTGTCCGCTCCACACTCCCCTCCAGATCCACCACACCCGGCACTTTTCCCTGCAACCGCAGGAAGTGCTACACCTGCCCCCATACCTCCTCCCTCACCCCCATCCCAAGCCCCAAGAAGACTTTCCACATCAAGCAGATGTTCACCTGCACATCTGCCAATGTGGTATACTGCATCCGCTGTACCCGGTGTGGCTTCCTCTACATTGGGGAAACCAAGCGGAGGCTCGGGAACCGCTTTGCAGAACACCTACGCTCGGTTCGCAATAAACAACTGCACCTCCCAGTCGCGAACTATTTCAACTCCACCCCCCCATTCCTCAGACGACATGTCCATCCTGGGCCTCCTGCAGTGCCACAACGATGCCACCCGAAGGTTGCAGGAACAGCAACTCATATTCCGCTTGGGAACCCTGCAGCCCAATGGTATCAATGTGGATTTCACTAGCTTCAAAATCTCCCCTCCCCGTACCGCATCCCAAAACCAGCCCAGCTCATCCCCGCCTCCCTAACCTGTCCTTCCTCCCACCTCAAGCCGCATCCCCATCTCCTACCGACTAACCTCATCCCGCCCCCTTGACCTGTCCGTCCTCCCTGGACTGACCTATCCCCTCCCTAACTCCCCACCTACATTCACCTTTACTGGCCCCATCCCCGCCTCTTCGACCTGTTTGTATCCTCTCCTCTATCCATCTTCTATCCACCTCCCACTCTCTACCTATTTATTTCAGAACCCCCTTCCCCTCCCCCTTTTCTGATGAAGGGTCTAGGCCCAAAACGTCAGCCTTTCTGCTCCTATGATGCTGCTTGGCCTGCTGTGTTCATCCAGCCCTGCACCTTGTTGTCTCGGATTCTCCAGCATCTGCAGTTCCTACTATCTCAGGTTGAGTGAATGGCCATTCCTTGTAATTTTTTTTATTCTTTAAAGGGGTGACGGCGTCACTGGCTAGGCAGTATTTATTGCCCATCCCTAATTGCCCAGAGGGCAGTTCAGAGTCAACCACTTTGCTGTGGGTCTGGAGTCACATGTAGGCCAGACCAGGTAAGGATGGCAGTTTTCTTCCCTAAAGGACATTAGTGAATCAGATGGGTTTTTCCAACAATCAGCAATGTATTCATGGTCGTCATTAGATTCTTAATTCCAGATATTTTTACTGAGTTCAAATTTCACCATCTGCCATGGTGGGATTTGAACCCAGGTCTCCAGAATGTTATCTGGAGATCTGGATTAACAGTCCAGTGATAATACCACTAGGTCATCACCTCCCCCGATTGTCATAAATATGAGCCATGGCCCATCTCTGACAGCTGGAGTAAACACGTGTGCGCACACTGTCATGGTAGAGGGGCCTATCAAGAAAATGGGAAGCTGAGTCTGAACAGCCTTACTGCAGGTCCCCTGTAGGCCATTGTTATTACACAACTCTCAGCTTCATTGAATGCCAAGCACTATCAGGAGTTCTTCAAGTGCAAGGTTATTCCTTCCTGCTCGATGGGATACAGCCCACGGGAAAGATTACAGAAATTGTTTTGGGGGCCACGCCTGACCCTGTGTGGAGACAGAAGCTTGACCACTTCCCCACACACATATGCACATGTGCCAAGTGTTGGATGCCCTGATATGGTGACAGATCCCCTCTTGTTAGCAGCAAATCAGGACCACAATGCCAAGGGAAAGGAATGGCACTTCTAAACGCCCTACCCAGAAAAAGCAGTAGATCACCTCCTGCCACAATTCAAACAATTCCAAGATTGCGCCCCCATTACCCACATCTACTGCAGAACAGGACAATAGGTGCTAACTGTTGCTTCCTGACCATCCTTGCTTCAAAGATTTTCACAACCAGCTCCTAACACTTGGTCGTGCGCCTTTTTGGAAAGAGAGCCCCTTGCACAACTCTCATGCCCCAACTGTAAACATCACTATGGATTCACTTCTCTTGCACTCATTGCAGTATCACATGGGGATGCTGCACAGTCTGTACAAACTGGTGTTGTTAATCTACACTCCACACTATGCAGTCACACATAGGCCTATAAACCATGAACCGGCAAGAGGAGAGGCCAGTAGGCCTATAATTCAAACAGGATTCCTCTTTATCAGTTAATTTGTGAATGGCAGAAGCCTGGCCACTGAATGCTGCAGCTGAGAAGCTTCCACAAAATGACTAGAAAGGTCAGAAAGATTGCTTTTCCTCTGACACTGAAACCCATTTCACGTGTGCAGAGGCTATTAACCACTGACTGAGAAGCTGCAGTCTGAATGAGAGTTTCGTCTGATCACATGCGAAGTAGATAACAAGGCTGGAACACACAACACAATTCACATTTAAATCCCTTCAGGCCTCAAATTTAGAAGACAGAAAAAATGAATATCAATGACTTATTTACTTCTAATTGTTTCTGCTGGCCAAATGCATATTCAATGGAGAGAACCTTTCAAATTAATATTATGTTTCTACACCAGATATAGGCTCCTCTGCTCCATCATCTAGTCGAAACTGAATACACAGCAAAAGACCGCTGTGCCCTGTCTTGCACAGCTCCACAAAATGCACGCCAAGCACCTGCCTCCACAATAAACCTACCCACTGCAACAACAACAGCCTTATGGCACTCGCCTGCCTTCTTGACATGTCACCACAAAATAAAAAGAAACCTGTGCTCAGCATCCGAAAATCAGAAACCACGTTATTAAATGTATTTTTAACATGAATCAGATTTTAGATCAACTGCTCAAATACTGGAGCAGGCCGAACCTTCATGCAGCATGACCTGAACAACAGTCAGGTTTGGGCTGATAAGTGACAAGTAACATTTATGCCACATAGATGACCATTTCCGACAAGATAGAGAATGTAGCCATCTCCCCGTGAACTCTATGGCATTACTGTTGTTGAATCCCTCTATCAACATTCTGGGGGTTTACATTGACCACAGACTAAAGTGGACCAGCTATGTAAGTACTGTGACTACAAGAGCAGGCCAGAGGCTGGGGAATTCTGCAGCGAATAACTTTGCTCCTATCTCTCCAAAGTCAAACCACCGTCTAATAGGCAGAAATCAGGGTGTGGTGCAATACTTTCCACTTGCCTGTATGAGTGCAGCTCCAACAATACTTGGAGTTCAACATCATCCAGGACAAAACGGTCCTGTTTGATTTGCACACTAACCACTACCTTCAGGATCTAACTGCTTCACCACCAATGCTCAGAGCCAGCTTATGTACTGTCTGCAAGATACACTGCAGTGACTCCCAGGGCTCCTTAGACAGCACCTTCCAGACCTGTGACCTCTGCCACTGGCTGCTGCAGTCTGTCCTGTCTGTGAGAGGCATTGCACGTACTATCGCTGTTGTCAGTGCCTCCCATACCTACAGCCTGTACCACCCGGAAGGGAAAAAGCAGTAGACATGTGGGAACACCAGTCTCTGCAACTTTCCTTCCATCTTGACTTGGAATTTTATTGGCTGTACCTTCAGTGTTGTTGGGTCAAAATCCTGGGACTCCCTAAATAATGGCACTGTGGGTGTTAAAACACCCAAAGGACTGCAGGAGTTCAAAGTTCACCAGTTTCATTCAACTGCTCTAATGACACATTATCAGTAGTGGGTCACAATACCACAAAGTTCCTGCAATCTGTGGGATAATTCCCAAAAATAAATAGATTTCAAAATGAAAATAATAAAAGTATTGGTTGACCAGAATTTTAGAGCAGTTCCCTCTCTGGCTTTTTATTTGTCTTATCCTATACAGCACATGGTGAAGGGGTGCCACGGTGGCTCATTGGTTAGCACAGCTGTCTGAAAGCACCAGGGACCTGGGTTTGATTCCACCCTTGGGCGACTGTCTGTGTGGAGTTTGCACATTCTCCCCGTGTCTGCATGGGTTTCCTCTGGGTGCTCCGGTTTCCTCCCAGTCCAAAGATGTGCAGGCTAGGTGGATTGGCCAGGCTAAATTGCCTGTAGTGTTCAGGGATGTGTAGATTAGGTGGGTTATTGAGGGATGGGTCTGGGTGGGATGCTCTAAGGATCGGTGTGGACTTCTTGGGTCGAAGGGCCTTTTACCACGCTGTAGGGATTCTATGATTGAAACAAGGGTGGAAAGTTCCAATTGCCAGACAGCTGTAACACGTAATAGATAGAATGAACACCAGCGATTTATTGTCATGCTCTGGCACAAATGTGGGAGCTAGAAGCTCATTTACATATCAACACCAAAAGGCTTTGCTTAGCTCGTCCAACGTCTGACACATGGGGAAATCACCTGCTGTAGTAGAGAGCCTTCACATCAAGTTCGAGGGAAATCCCTCTGTCAAATCTGCCGGGACTCTATACACACCTCTGTATGTTTCCCCCACCACCACCCGGTTTAACCAGCAAAGCCCACAGCAGGCACTAAGTTTTCTTAGGTTTGTGCAGCTAAGATACTTGTACTCCCAAGAGAGCAGAAAGAATTCTGCCAGTGATGGGGTTTGCTACACAGGCTTTGTAAGTGAATCACGACCTCTGGCCAGTGCATGGACATAACTGAAGGCTTGCCTCCAACGACTAAATTCCAAATAGATGGAGCCACCTTAATATTGAGAGAGTACGCAAGAATGAGACAGCGAGAAAGACAGAGAGAGAGAGAGCAAGCGAGGGGGAGCACGGGGGTGCAAGAGCAGGAGGGAGGGAGGGAAGGAGCTCGAGAGCGTGACAGAGCGAGCGAGCCAGAGCTTGAATGAGTAAGATGTGCGCATCCTGGGCTGGGTGTCAGATACCGTTATTTAGAAGCTTTTCATGTTTGGCATATGAGCCGCAGGACACTCAATAAGATATGGGTGCTTTGAAATATTTGTAATAAGCTACCGTAAGAAAAACTGAGGCAGGAAACGTTTCCAGGCAGGTGGAAAAACTGGTAGGCAAAAAAAGGGTAAATTGAAAAGAAAGAAACAGCTGGACACAGCATTTGCATCCAGAGCAACAATTACACATGGGTTCAGTGCCACAAGAGTTAAGTAAGTCACTATGCAGCCAGTATTCTTGCACCTGGCCACTATCCAGTGTCAATTCACACAACTGGTGTCATCCAGTTCTCAGGAAAGGCCACCAGACCCGAAACATTAACTCTGATTTCTCTCCACACATGCTGCCAGACCTGCTGAGCCTTTCCAGCAATTTCTGTTTTTGTTTCTGATTTTCAGCATCCACAGTTCTTTTGGTTTTTATCTAGTGTCAACTGTAGGAAATGGGGACCCAATCAGGATCGGATACAATGTCCTCAGTGCGTGAGAGCACTCACTGTCCAAAAACAGACGACAGCAAAACAAGGGCTCAGGTTCCAAGCATTACAGAGCAGGACAGCACCATGAATCTTCAACTCTGCAACCAATCAGGGACACGTTGCAAAGAGAGTGCATCAACGCTCTGCAGATGAGACCCAGAAAAGAACTGAAACTGCTTGTGTACTAGTGGTGGGGTTAAGATGAACCAAAGATACAAAAATCAATCCAAAGAGACAGCAGACCTTGACGCAGACCTCCCAGATACAGTGTAGCTCGTTAAATCCACAAAAATGTTACAATTGCGAACGGTGGCCATCACTTCTTCCCACAGGGGAGAACACCGCCTGTCCAAACTGCACAGCAATTAATAGGATAAAAGCCAGCATTCAAAGATAGTACGGAATCACAGAATTAACCTTGGCACAGTATTACATCATAGATGCACGGTGATGCATGAATCAAGCTTCAGAATAGTTATAAGAGTGTGATTACAAGCAAAACATGACAACGATGCTTCAATTAATGTGTCAGCTTCACTAACAGGACCCCTTTAAACGCATCTTACAGATAAAACGGGAGATAAAGCAATTACTAAGGATCATTAGCTTCCAAAGATTTTCCTCATCCCTCCCCATTGCCAGTTCGGTATTTGCTTTGACACAGTGAGCACTGGTGACATTATCAAAGTAAAATGGCTGAGGCGAGTTACTGAGTCCAATGGTGTGAGAAAACAAACAGCAGCATTCACAGCAGTCAAGTCATTAACCCCAAGGGGAAGGGAATCCTTTCCTTTAAGTGTGGAATGTTAATTGAACTCCTTCATGCTGTCAAAGATTGGTTATTTAAACCAGCAACTCCATCTCCCCCCGCCCCCCTCCCAATCAGATCTCACCACTTAGAAATATTTGCTTCTTTTCAGTTAAATTGCCACTGTGTACAGAACATCTTAATTTGGCTGGTCTAGGATTTCATAAATGACAGGGCCTGCTATTCATCACCCAATCACCATGACCGCCCCACTCACCCTCCCCCAAAAAAAGTAAATTCCAACGTGAACCTCTTATTGCACACATTTTCAAATAGGGACCCACAAATCCTTGGCATTTTACAGTTTAAAACCGATAGACAGAGTAACCTATTGAACAGCACTGCACAGTTGGCACCATCCTTCTGAAATCATGGCTATGGCCCTTGGGAACACGTTGATACTTAAAAGGACCAGTTCCTTAAAGAAACACAGCACAAACATTTAGCACAATATGGGGTTGGGGGGGAGGGTGCGCGAAGAGGAGAGGGGCAAGCGAGAGACAGCAAGAAATTCCACCAAGACACACGCTAGGTCGCTGGCCTGGAACTTAACCTGGCTGAACAGGAAGGGGAGGAACTTAAAAAAAAACAGAATGGGGAAATGTTCACCAGTGATGATATGACTTATTGAAGATGGCCAACGGTGGCCACAAGCAGTGTGCACTGGAACAGTTGGAAGGACTGCTTCTGAATGTTCATGGTGTAAACAGAAAATAGCGGGGCGGGGGGGAAGCTGATGTTGATGAAGGAATCTTGCCAGAGACTGCATTCATTTCATGGAATTTGCTCCTTTGACTTGCTCTTTTAAATATGATAACTAACTTAAAGCGGCGCCACAACTGCAGCAGCCCTGGATTAACAAGTATTGTCAATGTTAATTAGCTCAGTAGCAATGACAGTCTTGATAACAACACCAACTAACAACAAAACAAAATACGTCATTAGCACAAAATACATCAATATTTACACTTTCAAAAATACATACAAACACACACACACAAAGCTGAAGCAAAAATGAAATTGGAGTAAATTCCAAGCTTTACTATTCTTTAGTTTAGAAAGATTAAACAGAATCCAGTTCATTTCTAGTCTCACCCAATTCTCCTCCTAGAAGTAGTGATTATTTGTTTAGCTCGCTAGGAGACACTTCTGTTTGCAGCCTGCCTTTCGGAGTTCAGACAGCATACATCATGGAGCTTTATCACCACATGGTACTGCCCAGGACAATTATATCCCCACTGGAAATCTTTCCATGCATTCACGTTTCTGACTGGAGTGACTGGACAGGAATTAGAAGTTTAAAAACTCGTTTCCCATCTTAAGAAAGCTCACTGAAATGACCTATATCTGGAGTCCCAATGAAAGTTCCAACCTGACTCTATTCCCCTCCACCAACACTGCCTGACCCGCTCGGTTTTTCCAGCTTCTCTTTCTTCCGATTTCAGATTTCCAGCATTCATTTGCTTCTAACCCACTGCTATACCCTGGCGAAGATCAGGTAACAGGAACTAAACCTCACCTGCACATTTCAGCAGCTTGCTGTCAGGGAGCAACTGTGATGCTGGGAAAGGCTCTTTCTAATATGCCAACCTCTACCTCACAAAGGCTGAGCACAAACTTTCCTGCACTTCCTTTTGCACCTTGAGCAGGACCCACCACTGAACATCAAACTGTCATTTCTAGGACCATCATTGACCTAATCTCCTCTTGAGATCTTCGCTGCACAGTTTCCCAACTCAACCTCCCAGAACCCAATTCTACCTTCTTTCCAAAATCCACCTACAGGGCTGAGGTTTTAAATTAATATTTTATATTTGTATTCATGAAAGAGAAAAATGATAAAGGTATAGAGATCAGGGAAGACAACTGTGAAATACTTGAACAAAGTACAATTGAGGGAGTGCAAGTATCATCAGTTTTAGAGATAGTAGGAACTGCAGATGCTGGAGAATCCAAGACAACAAGGTGCAGGGCTGGATGAACACAGCAGGCCAAGCAGCATCAAAGGAGCAGAAAGGCT
>NW_025968847.1:0-6975 GCF_021869965.1 Rhincodon typus
AATATGTCTGCACACCTTTACAATTACGGATTCTATTGCTCTCCACAGACATGTTTCAACTTTTAATAGATATTTGTGTATTAGAAACAATGTAGTTTCATTTTGTGGATAACAATCAAAGGAAAGTCTTAAATCCAAACAAAAGATTGGGATGAGTCATGTACTATATCCCTGATTGCATTTTCCCAATCTGCTATGAAACCTGGTGACCATTGTGACTCTGTCCAGGGGGAAATGCAGTCTCTTCAGATCTTTACCTGGTGTCCATAGCAGTGACGGATCTCATGATGAATACATAAACCAAGACATTGTATGATTTCTAGTGTATATTTTCTGTTTAGTCTGCTGTCCATCACTCCCCAGAAACCGAGGTAACATTCTGGGGACCTAGGTTTGAATCCCACCATTCCAGATGGTGGAATTTGAGTTAAAAAAAAAATCTGGAAATAAGAATCTAATGATGACCGTGAATCCATTGTCATTGTTGGAAAAACCCATCTGTTCACCTATGTTCTTTAGGGAAGGAAACTGCCATTCTTATCCAGTGATGTCATCATCCCCTGAATGAATTTATTAAAAATTAATTTAAAAAACTCCTGCAAATACATTTATCTCTGTCTTAATTTATTTGATAACTGACAGTTCAAACTGGTTGATGGTCACTTTCACTTTTGATCAAGTTGTGGCCACTTCATGTTTGAAACAAAAAAAAATGCATGAATGGAACCATAGTTGTTCTCGTAGGAACAATGCGTGCTCTGACATGTTTGAAAAATACCTCATCTCACTTATGAACCAGATATCAAAATTGACCATGTCCCAATGCTGTGTACCATGAAAGCGAAATTCTTCACCATCTTATCTACTTGTGTTGCTATTTCAGGGAGCTTTGGACTTGAACCTCCCAAACTGCATCACCTCAAACTAAACTTCAAATGCCATTTCTCTGCACAACATTCCAACTGATCTGTGTCTCATTTGAACTTGCCCCCCTCTCACATTAAATGCATGCCCCTTAGTATTAGACATTTCCACTCTGGGAAAAAGGTTCTGACTGTCAATTCCAGCTATGCATCTCATAATTTTGTAGACTTCTATGAAGTCTTCCTCGGCCTCCACTGCTCCAGAGAAAACAACCCGAGTTTTCCTAATGTCTCCTTATAGCTCATACCCTGTAATCCAACCAGCATCCTTGTAAACCTCTTCTGCACCCTCTCCGAAACCTCCATATCTTTCCCGTAATGTGGTGACCAGAATTGAACACAATACTGAACACAAGCCTAACTAAAGCCTTATAAATTTGCAACATTACATCTTTTACTCAGTATTCCTTTCTTCCTTGCACAAGTCTCTTCCTTGTCGAGTCTGTGAGCTTCTGCACTTTCCCACGCAGCTCTTTCATTTACAAACTTTACCTCACAACATTACCCAACCCGGAGTCCCAGCCCTAAAGCTTCGCCATATACTGCACTCTCCCCACATCAAAACCATGATGGCAGTGAACAATGACGACTTGTACTTCCACAACAACCCACGTCCTTTGTCTCCCTCTGTCACAAATATGTTGACTTTCCCACTGATTCCACAATTAATGTCCACGCTTCCTCCAAGCAGGCTGTCCCCACCGCCCAGTAGTGACTTCCCCAGCTTCACCAGTACTGCAGTGCCCCCCGAACACCTTGAGAATTTCATCAAACTGACCGCTTATGGCAGGAACGGACAGGGTCAGCTTGGATTGATGGTCACTGCATTAATCAACTTTCTGAAAAAAAAAACTCATGACAGAAGATGGAGAGCAGGCATAGGCTTTTTGGCCCACATCTGCTGCACCATACAATGATAGCATCGCTGATACTGCTCTAAATCAGTTTGGTATGCACCTCAGAGAGGAACTTGCAGATGGTAGTGTTTTGATGCATCTTCTCGTCTTGTCTTTCCAAGTGGTACAGCTTGCAGGCTTGGTAGGTGCTGTCAAAGAAGAGTGGGTGAGTAACTGCAGGGCATCTTGTAGATGGTGCACACTGCTGCCACTGTCCCTCAGTGGCAGAGGGAGTAAATGCTGAAGGTACCGAATGGGTCACCAGGAGGTGGTCTGCATTGACCTGGATAGTGTCAGGTTTCTCGAGCGTTGTTGGAGCTGCATCCATCTGAGCAGTTGGAGAGTGTTCTATTACATTCCTGCTGATGCACATGCTTTGGGGAGTCATGAGTTGAAGTAATCACCATAGAATCTCTTCACTTGGACCTATTTGGTAGGCACATTATTCAGATGGCAGCTCCAATTCCGTTTCTCATCAATATTAGCACCCAGGATGATGATAATGGGGAATTCCATGAAGATATACCCAGTGAATGTCACTTGGCTGTGGTTAGATTCTCATTTCTTGGATTTCGTCATTATTTGTTGGTGCAAATGTTCTTTGTCACATAGCAGGCTAACTTCAATGTTGTCCAGGCATACTGCATTTAGATATCTACTGCTTCAGTATCCAAGGAGCCACAAATGGTGCTAAAGTATTGTGCAATCATCAGCAAACATTCCCACTTCTGACCTTATGACACAGGGAAGGTCATTGATGAAACAGCTGAAGGTGGTTGGGACCAGAACCTGATCCTGAGGAACTCCTGCAGCTGAGACGATTGCCTTCCTACAATCATAAGCCTCTTCTTTATTCAGTATTACCAAACCAGGGTGAAGTAGGGTAAGGAGGATAAGAGAATGTATAATGGAAACATAAAAAAAGGAAAAAAAAAGGAGCAGAACACTAAAACACAGAACAAGTAGAAAATTAAACTTGTCCAACCAGTACAGCATAAGGTAAGAGTCAAATACAACCATATAAGGACATAGTTTCTGAACCTTAAGTAACTGTTGGCGGTTCACTGTTATGGACATGCAGTTAAACTACCTGAGCCACAATAACTATCTGTATAGCTTAAGATAGTCACCTAAGTATTACTCACTCGGAAAGGCCGGCATGCTGTGAGCTGATGGTGGGGTTAGAGAATCTCGGAAGATAATGTGGAAGTGGAAGTCCTGTTGAAATTAGAGGACTCAGAACTTTGTCAGAAACTGAACAGCATCCTGTCTTTGTAGTAAGTAACTGACATACAATTTATTTAATACCAATGTTACGTGCAACCATTCTGACATGAAGGTGTCTTAATATGCTGTATTGAGCTGTAAAAAGTTGAGTGTCTCCAAGCTAGACTTTGAGACCTCTTCCACATGTCTGTGGTACAAGTTTGATTAAATTCACCTTGTTTTGATCTACCGAGGTCTGAAGATGCAATCTTTTCAAAAACCGGCTATCTAAGGAAGAATAACATCCTCTCGTTCCCATTGACTTTAGCTTTGTTATGATTCCTTAATACAATGCCGTGTCAAATGGAGCCTTAAGATAGCGGATAGTCCCTCACATTTGGAATTCAGCTGTTTGGTCCATGTTTGCACCAAGATTGTAAGGAGACCAGGAGCTGAGTGGCTCTTGCTGAACTCAAACTGAGATCCATGACCATGACATTACAAAGCAAGTGCTGCTTGATGTCATTGTTGTCACCCTGTTTTGACTGCATTTACGTATCGACAGGCCAGACAATTGACTGAAGGCTTGTCCACACAGACCACGTGTATGGTTTCTCTTCACTGTGAACGTTGCTTTTACCTTCCATGTTCAAAGCTCCTGAGGACCGAGTGTTACTGGCAGCTCTTGATCCAATGTTTGACTTGAGCTGCCTGTCTGTGAATTCCCCCTTTCCAATTCCCTGGAAAATAAATTTAAAACCAAAAGTGGAATGAATGCTGCTGGATTGTCATAAAACCCCACCTGGATCATTAATCTCCTTGAAAGGACAGAAGTTGAAAAAAAAAAAACAGGACAAAAATCAGGCTGTGGGAACTGGCGACAGAGCCAGTCATTATTTGTGCAGAGCCAGGAGAGAGTGCGAGGTTTGAGTAATACCACAACAATGCTGTCTGTGTAACAATACAAACTGTACAAACTGACCATAACCTTTGTCAGTCTGCAATTAGATAAATGATAAATGAGCTTCTGAAAATGCATTACTGTAAGCAAGTGGGAATTCATGGACCACCTTTAGACACATGCAGTCCCCCTTTGTACTCGAGAGACTTGCATCTGGAGTACTGGGTTCAGTTCTGGTCACTGTACTTATAGAAAGTTGTTAATATGTTGGAAGCATTTCAGGGAAGATTTAATTGACTAATACATGGAATGAGTGGATTGCCTTATGAGGAAAGGCTAGAATTTAGAAAGGAAAGAGGAGACTCGACTGAAACATAAGAGATCCTGAGGGGACCTGACCAGGTGGATGTTTGAAATATGGTCCCTCTTTTGAGAGAATCTAGAACAAGAGGGTCATTGTTTAAAGGTAAGGGGTGTGTCCATTTGAAATAGTGAGGAACATTTCCTTTCTCTCAGAGGGTTGAGAATCTTTGTAATTCCTTTCAGCAGAAGGCAGTGAATGCAGAATCTTTAAACATTTTTCTAAGGCAGCAGCAGACAGATTCTTGATGACTAAGATGATGAAAGATGTTCAGGGATATGCGGGCACACAGAGCTGAGGTTGAAATCAGATCAGCCATGATCTTACTGAGTTGCACAGCAGGCTTGAAGCGCCGCGTGGCCTACTCTTGTTCCTCATTCCTATGTTCAAATAAACTGGAGAACAAAGAAACTCGAGACTTGTCTGATTACTGGAGGCGAGGAGGGTGTTTGAGCTCCAACTGCACCCATCCAGTGAATTAGTTCCATTCTATACCCTCCCCCGACCAGCTTCAATTAACATCTGGAAAATTTTAATCAAATCAATCTTCATCCTTCTAAATCCAAGGGAATACACTATTCCTGCTGAGATGATGCATTTTGAAAGAAGGAGAAGAGAACATATGAAATAGGAACCACAGCAGTCCATTCTGCCCCTCGAGCCTCAAAAAGGTCAAAGCAGATCTATTTAGGTTTCAATTCCACATTCCCACTTTACCTTGATAACTTTTTTTAAATTCCTGTGTGCATTGCTGGCTGAACCTAGTTGCCACTGAGGAGGTGGTAGTGATCTGCTTTGTGAACCACTGTCGTCCATGAGCTGTAGGTGGACCTACAATGCTGTTAGGAAGGGATTTCAGGATTTTGACCCAGCAACACTGAAGGAATAGCGATATAGTTCCAATGAATGGTTAGTAGCTTGGAGAGAATTCATACCCAACAGAGTCTCAGAGATCTACGGCACAGAAAAAGGCTCTGTTGACTGTCTGATCTTGTCATTATCTTCCAAGTACTCTGTTATTCCATCTTTTACAGTGGACCCTAATATTTTTCCCCACCTTCATTCCCTGTTTTCTGACTCCCCTTCTTGAATACTGGAGTTACGTTAGCTACCCTCCAATTCACAGGAATTCTGAGAGTCTGTAAAATTTGAGGATAACCACTAGCGCATCTGCTATTTCTCGGGCCACTTCCTCAGCTGCTCAGAGATGAAGGTTCTGTCTCTGGGGATTTATCTGCCTGTAATCCCATTGGATTTCCCAATATCATTTTCCTACTAAAACTAATTTCTTTCAATTCCACATTCCCATTAAGACCCTGTGATCCCCTTAATTTTGGGACATTATTTGTGTTATTCTTTTTGCAAACCTGAGACACATTTTATTGGCCTACCATCACTGTGTCCGATTATAATTTACCTGTTTCAGATTATGAGGAGACCCTATTTTCTTCTTGACTAAGCTTTTACTATCAATCTTGAATTACGAGTTGAATGATGATCAGGAAACAGTTGTTGACCGCCAGGAAAAACCTATCTGGCTCATTAATATCTTTCAGAGAAAGATATTGTCATTCTTACCTGGTCTGGCCTGTACGTTACTCCAGGCCCACAGCAATGCAGTTGACTCTGGACAGCCCTCTGGGCAATAAATTCTGGCCGAGCCAGCAATGCCCATATCCTGTGAATGAATAAAAAAAAAAAAAAAAAGTGCTATTGGTTTGAATGGTCCCTGCAACCATACTCATTTTATTTTCTCCTGTTATTAAATCCCTTTGCTGAAATCTTAACTGTTCCCAACCTTTAGGTCTGTTGTTTTATTTGCCTAATTTGTATGCTGTTTCCTTAAATTTAATATCTGTTCATTTCCCTTTCTCTGCTATGGTTTGACCATGTTTCCCATTTTGTTCTTATGCCAGAGATTGAGATGAATAATTTTCATATCTTGTCCAAGCCCTCTTACAATGTTTGCCATTAACCATCTCCCATCATCTATTTAAAAGTGGATACACAATTTATCACAACTAGCTCACGCCTCATACCATTATATCTTCTTTCCATTAATTACAGGACCCTAGTCTCAGAAACAACAATATCACTCTCCATCTTAGTAAAGAATCCGATCCGATTATGGTCACTCTTCCTTAAGGCCCCATGCTCAACTTGATTGACAATTATTCTTTTCTCGTTACCCAATACAAATCTGCTGCTTCAATGTATTGATTCACAAAATTGTACCATATAAACGCTAAGCATTCCTCCTCTACTATATCGCTACTGATATGACTTGCTCAAATTTATATGTAGGTTGAAGTCACCCATAACTTTATTCCTTGTAAATCCCATTCTACTGCCTTCCCCAATATTACTGCAATTTGGGGTCTATAAACAACACTAATATCATATTCTGTCTGTTGGTGTTTCTAAGCTCAACCTATACAGATTCTACCTCACCACACCCTGTATCCTGGCTCACATCATATGACTTTGCTGTTTTAATCAGCAGTTCTAGCCTAATTCTTTTCTTTTTGCTTGCCCAACCTATCCTCCTTAGACAACCCACTTATTCCAGATTTCAATCGCGTGAACTTTCTCTGAAACTCCGAATAATTGTACGGAAGACCAAAACCTGCTCGTGGTATTCGAGATTTGGTCTCTGTTCCCTGTACAATTGAAGCAGAACATCCTTCC
>NW_025968847.1:7075-19571 GCF_021869965.1 Rhincodon typus
CCACCTGGATCATTAATCTCCTTGAAAGGACAGAAGTTGAAAAAAAACAGGACAAAAATCAGGCTGTGGGAACTGGCTACAAAGCCAGTCATTATTTGTGCACAGCCAGGAGAGAGTGCGAGGTTTGAGTAATACCACAACAATGCTGTCTGTGTAACAATACAAACTGACCATAACCTTTGTCAGTCTGCAATTAGATAAATATAAATGATATGAGCTTCTGAAAATGCATTACTGTAAGCAAGTGGGAATTCATGGACCACCTTTAGACACATGCAGTCCCCCTTTGTACTCGAGAGACTTGCATCTGGAGTACTGGGTTCAGTTCTGGTCACTGTACTTATAGAACGTTGTTCATATGTTGGAAGCATTTCAGGGAAGATTTAATTGACTAATACATGGAATGAGTGGATTGCCTTATGAGGAAAGGCTAGAATTTAGAAAAGAAAGAGGAGACTCGACTGAAACATAAGAGATCCTGAGGGGACCTGACCAGGTGGATGTTTGAAATATGGTCCCTCTTTTGAGAGAATCTAGAACAGAGGGTCATTGTTTAAAGGTAAGGGGTGTGTCCATTTGAAATAGTGAGGAACATTTCCTTTCTCTCAGAGGGTTGAGAATCTTTGTAATTCCTTTCAGCAAAAGGCAGTGAATGCAGAATCTTTAAACATTTTTCTAAGGCAGCAGCAGACAGATTCTTGATGACTAAGATGATGAAAGATGTCCGGGGATATGCGGGCACACAGAACAAAGAAACTCGAGACTTGTCTGATTACTGGAGGCGAGGAGGGTGTTTGAGCTCCAACTGCACCCACCCAGTGAATTAGTTCCATTCTATACCCTCCCCCGACCAGCTTCAATTAACATCTGGAAAATTTTAATCAAATCAATCTTCATCCTTCTAAATCCGAGGGAAGACACTATTCCTGCTGAGATGATGCATTTTGAAAGGAGAAGAGAACATATGAAATAGGAACCACAGCAGTCCATTCTGCCCCTCGAGCCTCAAAAAGGTCAAAGCAGATCTATTTAGGTTTCAATTCCACATTCCCACTTTACCTTGATAATTTTTTTTAAATTCCTGTGTGCATTGCTGGCTGAACCTAGTTGCCACTGAGGAGGTGGTAGTGATCTGCTTTGTGAACCACTGTAGTCCATGAGCTGTAGGTGGACCGACAATGCTGTTAGGAAGGGATTTCAGGATTTTGACCCAGCAACACTGAAGGAATAGCAATATAGTTCCAATGAATGGTTAGTAGCTTGGAGAGAATTCATACCCAACAGAGTCTCAGAGATCTACGGCACAGAAAACGGCTCTGCTGACTGTCTGACCTTGTCATTATCTTCCAAGTACTCTGTTATTCCATCTTTTACAGTGGACCCTAACATTTTTCCCCACCTTCATTCCCTGTTTTCTGACTCCCCTTCTTGAATACTGGAGTTACGTTAGCTACCCTCCAATTCACAGGAATTCTGAGAGTCTATAAAATTTGAGGATAACCCACTAGCGCATCTGCTATTTCTCAGGCCACTTCCTCAGCTGCTCAGAGATGAAGGTTCTGTCTCTGGGGGTTTATCTGCCTGTAATCCCATTGGATTTCCCAATATCATTTTCCTACTAAAACTAATTTCTTTCAATTCCACATTCCCATTAAGACCCTGTGATCCCCTTAATTTTGGGACATTATTTGTGTTATCCTTTTTGCAAACCTGAGACACATTTTATTGGCCTACTATCACTGTGTCCTATTATAATTTACCTGTTTCAGATTGTGAGGAGACCCTATTTTCTTCTTGACTAAGCTTTTACTATCAATCTTGAATTACGAGTTGAATGATGATCAGGAAACAGTTGTTGACCGCCAGGAAAAACCTATCTGGCTCATTAATATCTTTCAGAGAAAGATATTGTCATTCTTACCTGGTCTGGCCTATACGTTACTCCAGTCCCACAGCAATGCAGTTGACTCTGGACAGCCCTCTGGGCAATAAATTCTGGCCGAGCCAGCAATGCCCATATCCTGTGAATGAATAAAAAAAAAAAAAGTGCTATTGGTTTGAATGGTCCCTGCAACCGTACTCATTTTATTTTCTCCTGTTATTAAATCCCTTTGCTGAAATCTTAACTGTTCCCAACCTTTAGGTCTGTTGTTTTATTTGCCTAATTTGTATGCTGTTTCCTTAAATTTAATAGCTGTTCATTTCCCTTTCTCTGCTATGGTTTGACCATGTTTCCCATTTGTTCTTATGCCAGAGATTGAGATGAATAATTTTCATATCTTGTCCAAGCCCTCTTACAATGTTTGCCATTAACCATCTCCCATCATCTATTTAAAAGTGGATACACAATTTATCACAACTAGCTCACGCCTCATACCATTATATCTTCTTTCCATTAATTACAGGACCCTAGTCTCAGAAACAACAATAATCACTCTCCATCTTAGTGAAGAATCTGATCCGATTATGGTCACTCTTCCTTAAGGCCCCATGCTCAACTTGATTGACAATTATTCTTTTCTCGTTACCCAATACGAATCTGCTGCTTCAATGTATTGATTCACAAAATTGTACCATATGAACGCTAAGCATTCCTCCTCTACTATATTGCTACTGATATGATTTGCTCATTTTATATGTAGGTTGAAGTCACCCATAACTTTCTTCCTTGTAAATCCCATTCTACTGCCTTCCCCAATATTACTGCAATTTGGGGTCTATAAACAACACTAATATCATATTCTGTCTGTTGGTGTTTCTAAGCTCAACCTATACAGATTCTACCTCACCACACCCTGTATCCTGGCTCACATCATTTGACTTTCCTGTTTTAATCAGCAGTTATAGCCTCATTCTTTTCTTTTTGCTTGCCCAACCTATCCTCCTTAGACAACCCACTTATTCCAGATTTCAATCTCGTGAACTTTCTCTGAAACTCCGAATAATTGTACGGAAGACCAAAACCTGCTTGTGGTATTCGAGATTTGGTCTTTGTTGTTCGCTGTACAATTGAAGCAGAACATCCTTCCATTGATGTTCAATTCCTGTCATATTAAAGGATACAGCCTACTGGCTTCTGGATTACAGAGATCTTGATCAATTGAGTCAATGGGCTGAGGAATGGCAGACTGAATTTTATTTGAAGAAATGTTTGTTTTACCAAAATGTAATACTTCACAGGGGCAGGAATATACAATTAATGGTCTGGCTCTGGGTAGTGTTGTAGAACAGAGACCTAGGGTTTCAGGTACGTCATTCTTTGAAGTTTGCGTCATAGGTAGACAGAGTGGTAGACAGAAGACATTTAGTACACTTGTCTTCATTGCTCAGGCTAGAAGAGATATTTCTGAAAAATCATCCAGTGAAAACATATGGGTTGAAATCAGAAATAAGAAAGGAATGATCATCTGATGGGATAGTACAATAGGCCTCCCAACAGTCAGAGGGAAAATGAGGAACAAATATGTAGAGAGATCCCAGATAGATGTAAGAAGAATAAGGTTGTAATAGTTGGTGATTTTAATTTTCCAAACATTGACTGGGACTGCCATAGTGTTGAAGGTTTGGATGGTGAATGATAATGTTAAGTGTGTTCAAGAACATTTTCATGATCTACAAGTCAATGCTCCTACTAAAGAAAGAGAAAAAAAAAAACCTTGAGCTTCTCTTGGGTAATAGGGCAGAAGTGACAGTACGGAACAAGATAATAGACAATAATTCTATCCGTTTCAAAGAGATTCTACAAGTGCACGAAGAGCAAGAGAGCAACTAGAGAGTGAGCAGGGCCCCGTAAAGATCAAAGAGGTTACCTTTGTGTTGAATGTCAGGAGATGAGAAAGATATTGAAGGAATATTTCGCATCAGTTTTTATTGTGGAGAAAAGAAAAGGGGAGGCTAGAAAACTCAGGGAAAGAAATACTGTTTTTTGAAAGCAGTTCACATGGACATCTTCAAAAATATTAAGATGGATATCCTGTAGAGCCACAGGTGATGGGGGAGATTTTATGAATATTTCCCCTCAGTCATTACGAGGAGAGAATCGTGGCTGCTAAGGAATTAAGGGAAATATGGGAATGTTTTGGAATGCGTACATATTACCAGAGAGTTGGTGTTTCGGCCTTATGGCGCTTTAAGGTGTATAAATACCCGGGGCCCGATCAAGTCAATCCTCGGACATTGTGGGAGGCTGGGGAGGAAATTGCAGGGGGTCCGAGAGATTTTTGCTTCATTTTCAGCCATTGGTGAAGTTCAGTAAGATTGGAGGAGGGCAATGTTGTTCCATTGTTTAAAAGAGGTAGCAAAGACAAGCCAGGAAACTACAGGCCAGTGAACCTGATATCAGTGGTAGGCAAGTTATTGGACAGGATACTGAGGGACACGATCAACCTACATTTGGATAGTCAAGATCAGATTAGGGACAGTCAGTATGGAATTGCGCATGGGAAGTCACGTCTGACAAATCTCTCAGAGTTTTTCAAAGAGGTAACCAAGAGGATAAATGAGGTAGGGCAGTGGATGCTGTCGATATGGATTCTCGTAAGGCCTTTGACAAGGTCGTACATGGCAGGCTAGTCAAGAAGGTTAGGTCGCATGGGATCCAGGGAAAGCTCGCTAATTGGATACAAAATTGGCTCAATGGTCGGAAGCAGAGGGTGATGGTTGAAGGTTGAAGGTTGTTTCGTGGATTGGAGGCCTGTGATGAGCAATGTGCCACTGGGGTCAGGGTAGGGACCTTTGTTACTGACACAAATGATCTGGATGTGAATGTACAACGCATGATTAGTAAGTTTGCGGATGATACAAGACTAGGAGGTATCGCTGACAGCAAGGAAAGTTATCAAAAATTACAGAGGGATCTAGATCAGATGGGGAAGTGGTTTGAGGTTTGGCAAATGCAATTCAATACAGTTAGGTATGAGGTGTTGCACTCTGGAAAATCAAATCAAGATAGGACTTATACAGTTCATGGTAAGGTCCTGAGGAGTGTTGTGGAAGAGACAGACCGAGGAGTACGAGTACATAGTTCATTGAAAGCGGCGTCACAGGTTGACAAGGTGGTGAAGGCGGTTAGCATGCTGGCCTTCATTGGTCAAGGCACTGAGCACAGAAGTTGGGACGTTGTGTTACAGTTGTACAAGTCGTGGGTGAGGCTGCACTTGGAGTATTGCGTACAGTTTTGGTCACCCTGTTACAGGAAAGACATAGTTAAACTGGAACGTGTGCAAAAAAGATTTATGAGGCTGTTGCCAGGGCTAGTAGGTCTGAGTTAGAGGGATAGGTTGGCCTGAATAGGGCTTTATTCCTTGGAACGTAGGCGAACAAGGGGGTGACCTTATTGAGGTGTATAAAATCATGAGGGGCATAGTTAGGATGAATGCATATTGTCTTTTTCCCAGGGTTGGGGAATTAAAACTCAAAGTCATAGGTTTAAGGTGAAAGGGGAAAGATTTAGGAAGGACCTGAGGGGCAACTACTTCTTGCAGAGTGGTGCACGTTTCGAATGGGCTGCCAGAAAAAGTGGCTGAGGCAGTTACAATAGCAACATTTAAAAAACATTTGGATAGGTCCACAGATAGCAAGGGTTTAAGAGGGGTATAGACCAAATATCCCTCTTATTTGGGTAATTCGAACTAGCTGAGTGGGCACCATGGTCAGCACGGATCAGTTTGAGCTGAAGGGCCTGTTTCCATACTGTATTATTCTATGACTCTAAATCTCCAGGTCCTGCTCTAATGCATTCCATCATATTGTGATAAGTTAAAGAGAAAATGTGGGGCACCTTGCAGAAATATTGTATCATCTACAACTACAGGTGACGCGCCAGATGGCTGGAGAATGGCTAATGTTGTGCCTTTGCTTGAGGGATGTCAGGAGAAGCCTGGGAACTACAAACCTGAGTCTGACTTCGGTGGTGGGTAAGTAGTAGGAAGTAATTGTGAAAGATATGATTTATGTACTTAGAGAGGCAAGGAACAATTGGGATAGTCAGCATGTTTTTATGCGGGGGAAATTGTATTTCACAAACTTGATTCAGTTTTTTGAGGAAATAACAAAGAAGATTGTTGAGGGCAGAATGGTAGACATTGTTTACTTTGACTTTAGTAAAGTCTTTGACAAGGTTCTACATGGTGGACGCATCAGTAAAGTTAGATCATATGGGATTCAGGGTGATTCAGGCTTGTCAATTGGACACAAAATTGCCTTAATGACAGGAGATAGGGACTGGTGATGGCGGTTTGCTTTTCAGACTGGACTCCTGTTACCAGCGGTATTCCACAGGGATTGGTGCTGGGTCCAATTCTGTTTGACATTTTATGTAATGATTGAGATGAGAATATAGAAGGCATGGTTAGTAAGTTTACACATGACACCAAAATAGGCAGCGTAGCGGACAGTGAAGAAGCTGTCCAAGATTAGAAAGACATCTTGATCTATTGAGACAATGGGGTGAGGAATAGCAGGTGGTGTTTAATTTAGATAAGGGCAAGTTATTGCGTTTTGGTAAAACAAACAAGAGCAGGACTTGTACAATAAAAATTAGGGCCCTGGATAGTGTTGTAGAACAGAGACACCTAGGGGTTCATATGCATCATTGCTTGATTTTTGCATTACATGTGGACAAGGTGGTTAAGAAGGTGTTTAGTCTGCTTACCTTCATTGCTCAGACGTTTGAGAGGAGTTGGGATGTTATGTTGAGCTTGTACAGAACGTCGGTGAGGCCTCTTCTGGGGTAATGTGTCCACTTCTGATCGGCTGTTATATGAAGGATATCATTAAGCTGGAAAGGGTTCAGAAAAGATTTACCAGGATGTTGCCAGGAATGGAGGTTTTGAGTTATAAGGAAGTGGCTGGATAGGTTGAGACTTTTTCCACTGGAGTCCAGAAATTGAAGGGGTGACTTTATAGACATTTATATAATCATGACGGGTATAGATAAGGTAAATGGCAGGTGCCTTTTCCCTAGGGTGAGGGATTTCAAGACGAGGGAATGTATTTTTAAGGGGAGAAGAGGAAGATTTAAAAAAGACTTGAGGCAATTTTTTTTTTTTTTTTTTTAAAAACACAGAGGAGTGGTTCATGTTTGTAATGAACTTCCTCAAGAAGTAGCGGATGTGGGCAAAATTACAACATTTAAAAGACATCTGGATAAGTACATGACTCGGAATCGTTTGGAGGGATATGGGCCAGGAGCAGGCAGGTGGGGCAAGTTTAACTTGGAATTATGCTCGGCATGGTCTAGTTGGACCAAAGGTAGGGCTGGTATGATTAGAGGACAATGGATTATTAAAGATATTGAGGCGCTAGTCAAGATTGAAAAAGAACCATATTAGAGATAGACAACTAGGTTCAAATGAACTTCTTGAATAGTATAAAAAGTGTAGAGGATTTCTTAAGATGGAGATCAGAAAGGCAGAGAGGGCATACGTTAACTTTATCTGCCAAGGCTAAGGATAATCCAAAGAGATTCAACAAGTACATATCGAGCAAGAGAGCAACTGGAGAGAGAGTTGGGCACCTTAATGATCAAGGAGGATGTCTTTGTGTTGAAACTCGGCAGATGGGAGAGATATGAAATAACTATTTCACATCAGTTTTGACTGTGGAGAAAGCTAGCCCAAATGTTCACTCTCCATGTATGAAACTGGACAGTTCCTGTTGCTAAACTATTTGACCAAGGGCCAAAGAAATGGAAACTAGGTGATGCTTCTCGCGGCTGGATTGACGTTCTACTCTGTGTGGCTACATGCTACACTTACAGCATATATGTCACCAGGACTGGAGGGTTTGGGTTATGAGGAGAGACTGGATAGGCTAGGACTTCTTGCACTCTAACATAGGAGGTTGAGGGGTGACTCTGTAAAGGTTTGAAAATTGAGGGGTAAAAGATAAGGTGAACAGCAACGGTCTTTTCTCTTGGATAGAGGAGTCCAAAACTAGAGAGTACATTAAGGAGGAGAAAGATTTAAAGGGAAACAATAGGCAACATTTTCAGACAGAGAATAGTTTTTAAATGGAGTGAACTGCCAGAGGAAGTGGTAGATGCAGGTACACTCACACGATTTAAAAGACATTTGGATCGGTACATGAATAGGAAAGGTTGAGAGAGGTATGGATCAAATGCAAGTGGGACCAGTTCAGTTTGGGAAACCTGGTCGACATGGACAAGTTGGACTGAAGGAGGCGAGAGAACTCAAGGAAATAAATATTGATGTTTTGAACAGTTTGCTTTGCAGGAGAGGAAGTGCTGAAGGTCTTAGAAAATATAAAGGTGGATAATTCTCTGGTACCTGATCTTGTGTATCCCAGGGCATTGTGGGAAGTAAGGGAGGAAATTGCGGGGCTCCTCGCGGAAATATTTGTATCATCTATAAATATGGGTGAGGTGCCAGGTGACTGGAGAGTGGCTAAAGTTTTGCCTTTGTTTAAGAAGGGATGTAGGGAGAAGCCTAGGAATTATAGACCAATAAGTCTGACTTTGGCTGTGGGTAAGCTGTTGGAGGTGATACGGAAAGATAGCATTTGGAGAGGCAAGGAATGATTAGGGATAGTCAGCATGGTTTCGTGTGAGGGAAATCAGGTCTCACAAATTTGATTGAGCTTTTTTGATGAAGTAACCAAGAAGACTGATGAGCGCAGAGCAGTCGACATTATTTACTTGGACTTTAGTAAAGCCCTTGACAAGGTTCCGCATAGTAGACAAATTTGTAAAGTTAGCTCACATGGGAGTCATAGTGAGCTTGCCAATTGGTTATTTAATTCACTTAATGACATGAGACAGGGTGTGGTGGTGTAAGGATGTTATTCAACTGGAGACCTGTGACCAGCAGTGTTCCACAGAGATCGTGATGGGTCCCCTTGTGTTTTTCATTTATATAAGTGATATAGATGAGAATATAGAAGGCATGGTTAGTAAGTTTGTTGATGACACCAAAACTTATGGTTTCATGGACAGGTTATCTATGATTACAAAGAGATGTTGATCAATTGGGTTTATGGGCTGAGAAATGACAGATGGAGTGCAAGCTATTGCATTTTAGGGCAGCATGGTGGCTCAGTGGTTAGCACTGCTGCCTCTCAGAGCCAGAGATCTGGGTTCGATTCCAGCCTCGGGCAACTGTCTGTGTACAATTTGTGCATTCTACCTGTGTCTCCGTGTGCTTCCTCCCACGGTTCAAAGATGTGCAGGTTGGATGGATTGGCCACGCTAAATCATCTGTAGTATCCTGAGATGCATAGGTTATGTGGACTAGCCATGGGAAATGCAGGGTTATAGGGACAGAGAGGTGTAGGGCTGGATAAACCCAGCAGACCAAGCAGCATCAGAGGAGCAGGAAAGTTGACGTTTCGGGTCTGGATCCTTCTTCAGAAAATGAGAGTCTGGTGGGATGCTTTTCAGAGAGTTCGTGTGGACTTGTTAGGTAGAATGGCCTGTTTCCACACCATCGGGATTCTAATTCTAAGCAAAGGGAGGGCAGGACTTACACAGCC
Source organism: Rhincodon typus (assembly GCF_021869965.1). Lineage (NCBI taxonomy): Eukaryota > Metazoa > Chordata > Chondrichthyes > Orectolobiformes > Rhincodontidae > Rhincodon > Rhincodon typus. Next base: position 16,565 of record NW_025968847.1, read on the forward strand.
TTGGATAGTGCTGTAGAACAGAGACATTTTGGGTTTCAGTTACCTAATTCTTTGAAGTTTGCATTACACGTACACATAAACATAGGCTCAGACCTTTCAGTGCAGGAGTTGGGGCATCTTGTTGAAGTTGTACAAGATGCTGGTGAGGCTTCATCGATAGTACTGCGTCCAGTTCTGGTCACCCTGTTAAAGGAAGGATATTAGTAAGCTGGAGAGGGTTCAGAAGAGATTTACCAGGATGTTGCTGGGGAAAGAGAAATTGAGTTATGCGGACAGGCGGAATAGGCTCAGACTTCTTTCTCAGGGCACAAGAGGTTGAGGTTGAACTTGGAGGTTCATAAAAATCCTGAGGGGTGTCAAATGGCAGGTGTCCTTTCTCTTAGGTGGGGATTTCAAGACTAGGGGGCATGTTTAAAATCAAACTGAATTAGCTTTATTGTCATACATACTCACAAGTATAGTGAAAAGTTTACAAGTTGCCACTTACAGCACCATCTTAAGTGGAAAGGTACTCAGGTATAACACTACCCAGGGCCCTATCGTTAACTGTACAAGTCCTGCCCTTAAGGGGTAGTGATAAGGTGAATACAGGTATCTTTTCCACGGGGTGGGAGATTTCAAAACGAGAGGGCATACTTTTTTAAGGCGAGAGGAGAAAAACAAAGACATGAAGGGCAACTTTTTGTTACACAGAGAGTGGCTCCTGTGTGGATGCGGATACAATTACAATTTTTAAAAGACGTTTGGATAAGTACATGAATAAGAAATGTTTAGAGAGATATGGGCTAAGCGCAGGCAGGTGGGACTAGTTTAGTTTCAGCACATGGTCGGCATGGTCTAGTTTCCATGCTGTATGACTACAACTGTATGAACTTATAGAATACTGAGAGGCCTAGACACATGGATGTGGAGAAAATGTTACAACTGGTAGGAGAGACGAGAACCCAAGGGCACTGTCTCACAGTACAGGGACAACCCTTTAGAACTGAGGAGATGAGGAGGGGTTTCTTCAGCCAGAGACTGGTGATTTTGTAGAGCTCACTGCCGTAGAGGGCTGCGGAGTGTATTTATGACAGAGATAGATAGGTTCTTCGTTTGGTGAGGGGATCAAGGGTACGGGAAAAAGCAGAAGGCAAGAGAATGGAGCTGAGAAACAGGTCAGCCATGATCAAATGGTGGAACAGAAACAATGGGCCGAATGACCTAATTCTGCTCCTGTATCTTGGTTATTGTGGGTGACTTCAAGCTGCACATAGATTGAGCAAGTCAACTCAGTAACAATACCATAGAGAAGAAATTCCAAAAAACCATCTCATACACATTCTAGGATCAATACATTGAGGGCCCAAATGGAGATAGGCCATCTCGACTGCATATTGTGTAATGGCTGGCAGTGGGTTAGCTCAGTTAACTGGATGGCTGATTTGCAATTCAGAGTGATGCCCACAGCATGTACTCAATTCACATACTGCCTGAGGTCACCATGAAGATCCCACGTTCTTAACCTTGCCTGCCTGAGGCACGTTGACCCTCACGTTAAAGCACATTAGCCTTCTCTCTCTCGGTCCCCAAGTGACAGAGCAGTCCTCAGGTCTTCTGAGACTGTGGCAACTATAATTTCAAAATATTAATTGTATAATGTGAAGGGAATCATTAGCAATCTAGCCGTGTGAGGCCGCTTGTGGGAGAAAGAAGAACTCAGTGATAAAACGCCTCATTAAGATGGAACGCGACAAGAGTTGATTCTGAGACAAGGGACCAAAATCTAAACAGAGGAAATTACAATGGTATGAGACGTGATCAGGCTACGATAAATTAGGGAATATAACTTTAAAGGAATAACAAACATTTAAAGAGCACTTGGTGGAACTACAACTGTTGTTCTTTCCTGTCAGACACAAAATGAAACAGGAAAGGTGGCCCTGCCATGGCTAACCAGAGACATTAGGGGCAGCACTGGATCCAAGGAAGAGGGGTACAAATTGGCTAAAAAGGACAGCAGATCTGAAGACTGGGAGCAGTTCATATTTCACCAAAACAGGACGAAGGGATTGGTTAAGAGGGGAAAAATAAAGAGTAAGAGTAAGTTTCTGGGGTATATACACACAAATTATACAAGTTCCTAAAGATATAATGAAGAGAAAAACAGATTAATGAAAACAAATCCCTTACAATCAGAAACAGGGGTAGTTATAATGTGGAATAAAGAGATGGCAGACCAATTAACTACATATCTTGGTTCTGTCATCACAAAGGATTACACCAATAATATCTCTAAAATGCTGGGGAACACATCGGAAGCAGGAACTGAAGGAAATCAGTACGAGTAGGAAAATGGTGTTGGGGGAATTGATGGGATTAAAAGCCAACAAATCCCAGCACCTAGTAATCTACAGCCAGAGTACTTAAACTGGCTTGAGAGATAACAGAAACAAATTGCTGGAAAAGCTCAGCAGGTCTAGCAGCATCTGGGAAGGAAAAAACAGTTACTGTTTCGAACCGAAACGTTAACTCTGTTTTTACCTTCACAGATGCTACCAGACCTGCTGAGCTTTTCCAGCAACTTTGTTTTTGATCCTGATTTACAGCATCCGCAGTTCTTTCGGTTTTTATTTGGCCTGAGAAGCCGATGTATTCTGAAAATAGGGGCTTGAGTCTAAATAGAGGAAATTGATGGTCATCTTTCAAGATGAACAATTCCTATGGATTGGAGGGTGGCTAAGGTAATGCTACTAGTTAAAAAAGAAGGTTAACAGAAAATATGGAATTATTGACCGGTTAGCCTAACACTGGAAAACTGTGACAGGATTGGACAGAGTTAGTCAGTGTGGATTTACAAAAGGGAAATCATGCTGTACAAATCTGCTGGTATGTTTCAAGAATGCAACATTTAGAGTTGATAAGGAGGCAGTGGATGTCATTTACTTGGGATTTGAGAAGACGTTCAAAAGGCCCCACAGAAGAGATGAGCATGTAAAGTGAAAGCATTTAGGATAGTGTATTCACA
>NW_025968848.1:0-1765 GCF_021869965.1 Rhincodon typus
CATCAGTGATCACGTTTCGAGTGCGGGTGACGGCAGGTCGATCAAACATGGGAGCCATCACAGTTGTTTCTCCGTCCCACCCCACCCTCATCATTTCCCAATAATGCAGACCACCCCAGCACAGACCCTACAATAGTCATGGCCATCCCGCAGCGCTGACCCTCCGACAGCGCGGCACTCCCTCGGCGCTGACCCTCCGACAGTGCGGTGCTCCCTCAGCGCTGACCCTCCGACAGTGCGGTGCTCCCTAAGCGCTGACCCTCCGACAGTGCCCACTCCCTCGGCGCTGACCCTCCGACAGTGCCCACTCCCTCAGCGCTGACCCTCCGACAGTGCCCACTCCCTCAGCGCTGACTCTCTGACAGTGCCCACTCCCTCGGCACTGACTGTCTGACAGTGCCCACGCCCTGAGCACTGACCCTCTGACAGTGCCCACTCCCTCAGCGCTGACCCTCCGACAGTGCGGCACTCCCTCGGCACTGACCCTCCGACAGTGCCCACTCCCTCGGCACTGACCGTCCGACAGCGCGGCGCTCCCTCGGCGCTGACCCTCCGACAGTGCCCGCTCCCTCAGCGCTGACCCTCCTACAGTGCCCATTCCCTCAGCACTGACCCTCTGACAGCGCAGCGCTCCCTCAGCACTGACCCTCTGACAGTGCGGCGCTCCCTCAGCGCTAACCCTCCGACAGTGCGGCGCTCTCTCAGTGCTGACACTGCGTGGTGATCAATATGCTCAAGGTGAAAATATTTGATAAAGAAGGGGATTAATTGCAGGTGGACAAACAATTTGAATAGATATGGTTTTAAATTAGGGTCACGGAACTGATGATCAGACCAGAGTATGGAAGTCTAAACTGTATCATTTACAGTCCTAGAGGGGTGAACAAAATTCAAGACAGTACCTACACTTCCCACTCCATTAGTACTTGCCCTGGGTGCGGGCAGTTCTAACAACACTCAAGAAGCTCAACACTGTCCAGGGCATGGCACCCCGCTTGACTGGCACCACATCCACACTCTCCGCTACGGCGTAGCAGGAGTATGCATCATCTACGAGATGCACTGCACCATCTCACCAAGCCTCCTTACTACACAGCACCTTAACAAATCCGCAATGTCTACCACCTAGAAGGGCAAGGGCACCAGAATCATGGGAGCACCAGCCCTCTGTGTGTTCCTCTCTGAGCCGCACTCCGTCCTGACTTGGAAATACATCGGCCATTCCTTCAGGGTCGCTGGTTCAACATCGTGGAACTCGCTCCCTAAAACTGCACTGTGGGCGTCCCCGCAGCATTACGGGTCTCTATAAATCGCATGCACTGCAGCGGTTCAAGAAGAAAGCTCACCCCACCTTCTCCAGGAGGCAATTAGAGACAGACAACTAAGGCTCTAAATGTAATGTGTCCCGAACAGAGAACTTTTAAGAACTCATCTCGGGCAACATTTCACTTGCTCTGCATTACTGTTCAGGTGCTTGTTGGCAGGCAGAGCAACATCCTTGGTACACAGCAAGATCCCACAGGCAGAGCCGAACAACACTTGCGCTCGACACTGGGATACAAGGTGCTGGGAGGGTGCCCCACTCACTCAGGTCAGCAGTAACTTTGACACCCAACCTCACTGAGGCCCTCAGTTCCTGTTGGAGACGTTTGCCAGCCAGGGATAGGGACCTGGTTTACTGGGGCCTGAAGGTGGCGTTGATTTTGAACCCACAGCCCTCGGCTGTTCCCAGGGAAATCCTCGGCTGTTCCCAGGGAAATCCTCG
>NW_025968848.1:1775-2079 GCF_021869965.1 Rhincodon typus
TCGGCTGTTCCCAGGGAAATCCTCGGCTGTTCCCAGGGAAATCCTCGCCTGGGGGATTCTGCCTGGTCTCGGAGAGGGATGTTTCCCCAGTTGCAGAGGGACTACAGCAGCAAGGGGATTGAGCCACGGCAGAAAGGAGGGTGGGGGTCACAGTGCAGCCCACAGCCACCCTCTGCTGTTAGCCCTGTGTCCCTCACCCCTACCCATTCTCGACATTACCCCTCCCCTCCCACTCGAACCCGCCATTCCACCTCCACAACCTCACACTCCACCTCCAACAATCCCCACCCCTCACCCCCCTCCA
>NW_025968848.1:2179-17637 GCF_021869965.1 Rhincodon typus
CCCTTCTTCAGATTTTCTGAAGAAGGGTCTAGGCCCGAAACGTCAGCCTTCCTGCCCCTCTGATGCTGCTTGGCCTGCTGTGTTCATCCAGCTCTACACCTTGCCTTACATCCCACCTTCATTTGTCATTGGTAAAAATAAAACACTTTTTTAAGAATCTTCATTTCAAGATAGTACTTCCAGGAAGGTCTATTCCAAATATAAAAAAGATGAAACATATGGCTATTAAACTGAAAAGAAGTAGTAGGCCCTTTAGATCTGGTCCATTTATTGAGATCAATGCTGATCTGATCATCCTCAACTGCACTTACGTACTTCTATCCTGTAACCCTTGATTCCTTTCCTGATTAAAAATCTGTCTACCCCATCCTTGAATATACATAATGATGGAACCTCGACAGACCTCTGTGGCAAAGAATTTCACAGATTCACTACCCTCTGAAAGAAATAATGTGGAGGTGTCGGTGTTGGATTGGGGTGGACAAGATCAGAAGTCACACGAAACCAGGTTATAGTCCAATAGGTTCATTTGAAATCACAAGCTTTCTGAGCGTTGCTCCTTCGTCAGGTGAAGTGAAGAAAAACACACAGTTACAGAATTTATAGCCGGAGAGATCAATAGGCAGAGAGATCAAAAAATCATACAGATAGTTTGAGTGGAATGTTGATAGGCTGAATAATAAATCTCTGTGGGTGATCAAGCGTCAGATGGTGTGAGTAAAGTGTCAACAGCTGAATAGCAAGTGAAGGGATGACCTATAATCCAATTAATTGAGACAGAGTGATAATTACAAAAAAAATTAAAAATAAGGTGGTGCTGAAGACAAACCAAATCACTAGAATAACTCCGTTTGATCTCTCTGCCTATTGATCTCTCTGTCTAAATTCCGTGCCTGTGTGTTTTTCTTCACTTCACATGACAAAGTAGCAGCGCTCCAAAAGCTTGTGATTTCATATGAACCTGTTGGACTATAACTTGGTGTTGTGTGACTTCTGACTCTGAAAGAAATGCATTTCCCTCATCTCTGTCTTAAACTGGTGACCTGTTATTCTGAGATTATGCCCTCAAGTCCTAGACTCTCCCACAAGGGGAAAACTCTCTGCATCTACCCTGCCAAGACCACTTAGAAATTTTTATGTTTCAATAAGGTCACCTCTCATTCTTTTAAACATCAATGTGTACAAGCCTGATGTACTCAACAACTCTTCATAAGAAAATTGGCCTAGCAAGCCACTCAATTCAAAGGCAACCAGGGATGGGCAATAAATACTGCCCCCAGCGATTCCCATGTCCCATGCATGAATAAAAAAAATCTCTCCATTCCTGGTATAAGCCTTGCGAACCTTCTCTGGATGGCTTCCAATGTCAATATATCTTTCCTTAGATAAAGGGACTAAAGATGTTCACAATATTCCAGCTACGTCTGACCAGTGCCTTGCGTTGTTTCAGCGAATCTCCCCTACTTTTATATTCCATTTCCTTTGAAATACATGCCAACAGTCCATTTTCCTTCTCTATTACTTGTTGAACTTAGATGCTACCTTTCTGTGATTCATGCACAAGGACCTCCCCAAATCACTCAGTGCTTCAGCTTTCTAAAAGGATTTATCCATTTGAAATCTATTCAGCTTCTCTAATCTTCCCATCAAATTTTATAAGCTTATATTTTTCCACATTATATTGCACATACCAGTTTTTTTGTCCCATTCACTTAGCCTGACTATATCCCTCTGTTGACTGTATGTGTCATTCTCACTATTTACCTTCCCTTCTATTTTTGTGTCATCTGCAAACCTGGTGGTTGTACATTCACTTCAGTAGTTAATATATATTGTAATAATTGTAATCCCAGCACTAATCCCCATGGCACCTCATGTTACAGCACTACTTCCAGTATTATGTGTTTTCCTGGTCTGCATGTCATTTGGGAAAAGGTTAATGTTGAGGAATGGGAATTGGGAATCTTCAGTGTCAATTTGCTCCTATTGAGAAATATTAAAAACTTAATCTTAAGAAAAATCCAGCAATCAATATGGATAGTTGTTTTCTTCGTCTTCTATTGAACAAGTTAGCACTGAGCGTTGGTGTGGAGGATTTCTCACAGTTGACTAAGATGATATTACCTTCATCTTAGCTTGATTTCATGGCTGATAGGTCGCCTGATTTTCCTCATATGAATGAGTTCCATTGTGATTACTGAATCTGCTAGATCACTACAGAGTGCACTTAGAGTCAATCACCAAGAATTAGCCTGGAGTCACATGTAGGCCTGATTGGTCAGGTTGTCAGACCTCTTTTCTTGCATTAATGAACCAATTAGATTTTTTACAACAAGATGAAGTCCAGAGCTTTTCATGTTCATGACTTCAAAGTTTGATGAAATTAAAAAAATTTAAGAACCTTCAGTTTTCTGAACAAAGCCATCGACAATCAAAGCGTATTGAGGTAGACTTTGGTGCAATGGTCAATGTGACCAGAAGAGGGAGGAATTGTGTCACTTTAATAAGTTACATAATGTGGTTCATTTGTTAAATATACTGTCTAAGAAACTGCTGAAACTGAAGGTTTCTGCATCTTAATTTCCAATCTACAATCTTGAAAATCATGAAAACCTCTGCAAATAAGAATCCTTTAGTTTTACAATGTTTAAATGACTGTACAAATAATATTTTCATGAACTACTTCTGTTCTTCCTTCAAATTTAATGTACTGTTATAGTTTCTGCACAATCAAATTAAGGAAGTTTCATTCTGGAATGCATTTCATTTGTTAAGTTTTGTTAAGTTATAAAACATATAGTTTTTTTTATTTTCATACCACTATTACCACTATTTCTTCTGACATCAGTAGTATTTCATTTTAAGTATTGGTGTCATCTGTCCTAACCCATGAATATGTTGTCCAACTGTCTGTGATCATTGTCATCATCAAACCTACCACTGTCAAAATCCACAAGAATTTTCTCCGGTTTACCACTCTATTGTCCCCATGTAAGGATGAAGCTTTCCATTCCTGAGGGAAAGTGCCACAAAACTAAGCCAATTCCCTGAATTCCACCATCAATACTAGGCTATCTTTCACTTTGACTGATCAGGCAATCCTAATAGTCCCTTCAAAGATGTCATCATCAGCATTCACAATTTTTATTCTCCTCAATCTAATCCAGTGAAGGATATAATGTGTTTCCTTTGCTTGCCTATCAAAAACTCTTTAGCCTACTCAACCTGTATGCAGCCTTTGACATGTTTAAGTGTGTCATCTTCCTCCAAAGCTTCTCTACTGTCGTAATCTGGTTGGGACTGCACTCACCTGGTCCCACTCTTCCCTTTACAGCTACAGCCAGGAAATCACCTGCAATGAGTTCTCTTCCTGCGACAGCACATTTATCTCTGGTGTTCTCCAAGGATTCAAACTCACCCCCCTCATATTTTACAGCTACCTGCTGCCTCTCGGTGACATTATATGAAAATGGAGTGACAGTTCCACATGCACACTAACCACACTCAGCTCTGACTCACCACCACCTCCCCCATACCTCTCCACTGTATCTAAACTGTCAGGCTATTTCATTCAGTACTGGATAAGTGGAAATTTGCTTCAGCCGAACACACAGAAGATTGTAGCTGTTCAGTTTTCAATAAAAAAAATCCATTCCTGAGTTACCTATTCCATCCCACTCCCTGGAAACTGTCTGTTGCAGAATAAGACTTCACAAAGTGATATCATACTTAACCCAAAATGAGTTTCCAATTACAAATCCATGCTATCACTAAAACCACCCATTTCTAGCACCGTAACAATGCTCAACCTTTTGCCATCTCTACTCATTTGTTGCTGAAAACCCTGTTGGCCTCTAGACTTGACTATTCCAATGCACTCCAGGCTGGTCTCCCACATTCTATCTTCCATGAATTTGAGATCTTTTAGGTTAACACTGTTCTTGTCCTAACTTGTGCCAAGTCACATTCATCCATCACTTTGAATGCTGAGTGGGTTTGTATAACTGCCAACATTACAATAACAACATGGAATTATTAGAATGCAGGTCTTTTCCTGACCAAATTTTATGGCCACAATAACATGCATTTGCATGGTACCTTTAATATACTAAAATCTTCCAAGATGCTTCACATGACCTTTCTACATTGATGATGAGACCTTATTTTCACATTGCTCCAGCCCTAAAATGATCAGATATCTGCACTCTTTTATTTCTACCCTCTTGAGCATTCTAGACATTAATTACTCTTCCTCTGGTTTCCATTCCCTTAGCTGTTTAGGCCCTAAGTTCTGGAATTCCTGCCTGTTCTAGTTCTCTCTTTACAAATTAAAAAAAACTCCTTAAAATCTACCTCTTTGACCAAATCGTATTAGCCCTTCATGCAGCTCAGTGTCAAACGTTGTTTGCTCTTTTTCAGAAAGTGACAGGATGTTGGCAGGGTTCCCGTGGATCCTAAGTGACTGCTGAGAACAATCTGTGCCCAGAGGATATTACTGAAAACTGAACAGGATACAGCAGATGATTGAATTTTGGACGAGTTGCTGGTTTGAGATTTCCTGTCCTCTGTTTCCTTTGACTGATTTGCTTTTGGTTTGGAAGGAGGCCACATGCCATTTTTACTTTTGTTTTGCTAGGTTCTGCGATCTTGGACATACTTCTTTCAGGGCTTGAACTTCTTATCAAAGTTCCTTAATGAAGTTTATATCACTGCATTGACTGTCATGAAAGCATATCCTAAACCCAAGCTCCATAAAGAAGAATTCACTTTGGCATCCACCTACATGACCAGCTAACTCAATTATGACCGTCTCAAAATGGTATGGATGCTTGGCATGCTCGTTTGAATGAGCACGTGACTATCTGGTATTTCACATTGCTATCTGATCTTCAGATGCTTCTGAATGCAGCTCATACGAAATTAGTTGAGCTTCTTGGTAAAATGCTGCTAAATTGCTCAAGTCTCATGGTTATATAGCAGACCGGGCAGGATGAATGCATTACAGACTCTCAGTCAGGGAGGCAGAGTTACTCATTTTCATTCCCAGGCTGATCTTTGAAGTCTGCCAAAGGCTACACTTGCTTTGCAAATCCTTACATTTGTCTTGTCATCCATATAGACAGCTCCTATGAAGCACCTTTGGAGATTTTTGTATATTAAAGTTGCCATGTAAATACAAATTGTTGTGGCGATAAAATTCTGTTGGGAAAAGACCTGCACTCTAACAATACCATGATGCTGATGTAATGTTGGTGGTTACATGAACCCGCTCAGCACTCATTGTTTTTCTTGACAACAGATCAAAAATATTTAGAATGTCGTTAGGCTGGAGAAGACTTGATTTTAAATATCTGACACCTCTCAGAGCTAGTTAGAGCATTTTCTGCATCCAGATTTTATCATGTCATTCATGGATGACAGCTATCTCTCACCTGTGACAAATCCTGTTAAAATGCTCATTGTCATGGTAACACACAGGGCTGTTTGCCAGTAGTCAGTATGTGACGTCTTAACTCTGAAAGCAGAAAAATACACAGAGTTTAAAATTGTGCTGGAAAGAAACCTGCAGCTGCACTTTTTGCAAGTCTACCCACCATCGAGAGAAATTAGTCATTCAGGCACACAATATTAAAATGAAAAGTTGTGTGGCATATATCTGTACTTTCAATTTGGGCTGAACTAGCGGACTCGGAAAATTACATCCTTATTTAGAAGTCACAAATCTTGGAAATCACAATAAACTAGTTAGAATATGGTTAGCTCTAGGATAAATACAGAATGTGTTTTGCTAATAAATAAGTGACATGACTTCTGGAGAATAGGAACCTCTTCAACTCTACTCCTAGAGTCAGTGTAAACAAGATCCCTAGAATTCTACAGCACTTTAAAGTCAATTTCTGCTATAAAATCTATCAGGTTCTGCAGAACAGAATAGAATGAGAGAGTCTTAGAACATTTAAGAGGTCTTTTGACACATGGTGCCTGTACTGATTCTTTGAAAGAACTCTCCAATTTAATCGATTCAACAAAGGAATCTAGATTTTGTGACACATTGCCAAGTGAACTAAGTATAGCTATGACTTAAGGATGATGCAGCAGGTAAGATTTATGGTCTCAGCTCTCTTGAACTTTAAACATATGGTCTGTGATGAGAAGGAGATGATACAGAAAGCAGCAGTGGAGCAAGATTGAATGCAAAGACTGCAGACAGGAACTAACTTGCTAATCAATCTGTAGTCAATCAGCTGCCCGTCACCAGCCAGACAAGCCACAGGCAATCAATCAAATTGTAGTAAAATGCTCTCCCTGCAATGACTACAGTCAGCATCTGCATGATGCACTCAGCAAAGATTACTGCCCAAACCCCACCCATGGCTTTTCCATCCAATTTTAGAAGACAAATGCTCCAAGCTGTACCACCTTAGCCCATAATTGTGGCAGAGGTCTTTCCCACAGCCATGAATTGGCCTATTCTAATGACCACTCCATCTGATTGCTGCTGTGTTGGCCCAAGCCTGATTGACAGTAGCTGATCTCCTTCTAACTGAAGATCTGGATCAAAAACAAAAGAATACTACCAACAAATATGGGTGAGCTGGGAATGAAACAGAAATGCCAGCAATGACCGATATGAATTGATGGAACTCAAATAAAACCTCTTTCTGATTCCACGCTGAGGTGAAATTCTAAGGTGGTTTCCACTGCTATTAAATCTTGGAGAATTGGTCCTCATGCTCAGGAATGTCTTGGACCTTATACATAGTGAAGCTCTCTTTACTCTGCCAGAGCATTTGTGATCCATGTTTCAAGAAAGGAGCTTTGTGAACCTTTTTTTTTCTTTTCCACATGCACAGAAACAAATTTATATAAATAAATTGGTATAGAGAATCCAACTGCACTTTACAATCAAATGTTTGTTTAGTGATTTGTAAGCCAATATTTCCTGCAACTGAGACTATTGCCTTCCACATCTCCAAACACAACTGTGTATTTGAAGGAGTAGATACCTGGCACCCGGCTTAGCACTTACTAACTCACCCAACATGGCTTGTTCAGAGTGAGGTAAATTAACATTGCTCTCTTATCTTTCTGTAAACCTATTATTTTCTGTGAGGGAAGTAATCCAAAGTTACAGAATCACATGTGAAATGGGTCAGTTATGGAGATCAGATTGAGATTAATTGCAAATGAAATAACTCAGTAAAATTACGCTAAAAACTAACTCAAAGACCAACGTGATTACTTGTTCAGTCTAAAAGCAATTTTATGACAATCTGTTTCAATTGAAAGTGTATAATTCTGACACAGATGCTGAAAGCAGAAATGTTCAATTCTTCAACATAACCTTACAGGAATGGGAATTGAGCTAGGAAAAGAAACTGAAGATTTCTCTACTTGAAGGAAACTAGACTAAAAATAAATTTGGAAAAGAAGTAAAATGAGAGAACAAAACAGAATTTGTTAAAAATGCAAATGAAATGTTTCTTATAAAGCAACATGAATCATACTGGTGTAAAAGATAGGTCATGTATAAGGAGTTCAAGCAGATTTAATGTAATAAATTCATTAAAATGTTGAATAAATTCAGTTGTGAATGAATGCATCATGCATTGAAATGTTGATGTAGCAAAATGTTTCAGGTTGTTATTTTAGCATTACCTTTGAAAACATACCTTTGCAAATCCTCACTCACAGAGGGCACTGAAAGTAGAACAATGTACACTATGCCTCCTATGATTCCAGGTAAGCCGTGGGTGTATAAAATGCCAGAAGTATCATGCAGTTTCAAATATAATTCCAATCTGCCCTATAAAAGATGTTAAAATGTTAGACATTGTCTACATATGTACGCAAACTAGCAAAGACAGCAGCAATACTTTAGAGTAATTTATCAAAAATGAAACCTGACACATGCAATAATGGAACCTTGATGGTGTGAGTAGGATGAGTTTGACAGTGAAAGCATTTAAAAAATATATATTTTTAGATGTTTCCACCGCGCTCTCTTCAAAGTATTGTTTTTGCAGATGTACAGTTTTACATATGCCTGCAACCCTCTGGTACCTGACCCAACTGCCCATTCTACACATGTAAGCTTCGACAGTGAGTATTAGCAGGTAGCTCAACTTTGGATGTGTGCCAGGGCTGAACATATGCCTACTCTCCACACTTGTACACTCTCCAGTCCAAGTGACTGAACAGCAATCAACAGTAGGAGTGTTGTCAACTGATTTCTTTCTCTTTGCTTAGTACAGCAGCTCAGTTATGATGAGCCAAATCGACATAAACCAGAGATCAAAACCAGGTCCTGCAGTCTGCATGGATGAATGCATTCTTACATTGACATATGTTTATGCATTTGGCTTGCTTAGCTAGAGAGCTTCTTAAGCAGACTTTCTCCAAACTGTTCTGATAACCATCTGTGTATTAACAGTACCTTCCAGAAAATCCAGTAAGTTGCTTACAAACATCAGAAAGATGTACTCTTGAAGTTAGTCAATATAAGATCAGCCATGTTACCAGAATGGGAATTAAGGAACTAGAGTAGGCCATTCAGCCCTGTAAGACAATTCTATCATTTAGAGAAATTATGGTGACTGAATACAATGGCTCTATACTCTAATACTTTTAACTAATAGAAATTTATTATTCTCAGTTTTTGAGTTAACAATTTTTCTTTCAGCAAATTCCATTTGCATAGGAGAGTTCTAAATGTCTACCCCTTTCCCATTCAGGTTCCTAATTTCATACCTGAAAGGTCTGGCTGTAATTTTTTGACTTTGCCCACCTTTTCAGTCTTAGACTGTGTGGGAATAGTTTCTCCAAATCTACCCTGTCTGTTACCCTTAGCATCTTGAATGCTCAATTAACTCACCCTTTAGGCTTCTTCATTTCAGAGAATACAAGTTCGCTGACAACACCACTGTAGTACAATAGATACCTAACAACGACAAGTCAAAATACAGAAGAGAGATAGAGGCCTTGGTGACGCGGTGCAATGAGAACAACCTCTCTCTCAATGTGAACAAAACTAAAGAACTGATCATTTGACTTCAGAAAGAAAGGAGAAGAACATGCCCCCATCTAAATCAACAGAACTGAGGTTGAGAGGGTGGAGAGTGTCAAGTTCCTCGGAGTGACGATAACTGACAACCTGTCCTGGACTTTCTACACAGATGCAATGGTCAAGAAGGCACAACACTCCTTTTCTTCCTCAGGCGGCTCAGGAAATTTGGCATGTCCATAAGGTCCCTTATCAACTTCTACAGGTGCACCATTGAAAGCATACTGTCTGAGTGCATAACAGGCTGGTATGGCAACTGCCAGGACCGCAAGAAACTACAGAAGGTGGTGTGCACAGCCCAGACCATCATGGAAGCCAACCTTCCATCCATGGTCTGCGTTAACATGGCTTGCTGCCACGGAAAGGCTGCCAATATCATCAAAGACCCACCGCACCCTGGTAATGATCTCCTACAACCCTTTCCGTCAGGCAGGAGAGACAGAAGCATGAGAATACAAGGTGTAGAGCTGGATGAACACAGCAGGCCAAGCAGCATCAGAGGAGCAGGAAGGCTGACGTTTCAGGCCTAGACCCGACAGAAGCCTAGCAAGTTCAGGAACAGCTTCTTCCCAGCTGTTATTAGACTGATGAATGGACTCACTAGCCTCAAATAATGCTCATCTTGCTAATGTTGATCTCACCTAGCACACACCCTGTGCAATATAACCTGTATGCCTCTACATCTTTTTGATCTGTACATCTTTGCTTATTATGATCTGCCTGTACCACTCATAAACAAAGCTTTTCACTGTACTTCGGTACAGGTGACAATAAATCAATGAATGAATGAATCAATCAATACATCCCTAGTTTGTTTAATCTCTCCATGTAGATTGACTGGGGGCCCAGTTATTTTCTAGTAAATTTATGTCCCACTCCCTCCGAGGCCAATATACTCTTTTTAAGATGAGGTGGCCACAACTGCTCACAGCATTACTGTTGTGAGACTTGAGGTTCATTTAACAACCTGCAAAAATGATTGGATTCAAAGGCTGGATTTCACAGGCTTTGCACAGCGAACTGCTGGTCTTAACTGCGAATTACAACCACTCCTGCAAGCTCAATTTTCTCTCTTGACATTTGAATTTCAAAGATAAAAGGACATTAAATGACAACAGAATAGAAAAAGGAGCTATATAAACATTTTATTTATGATTTTGTTCCAGTATTACCTTTAGGTATTTCATCCCCAGTGTAGAGATACCACCAGCAATGAAGCCGATTATCATTGCAATATAAGCAGATGGTATCAAAGGAGCAGAAAGCCCGACAGCAACTCCTCCTGCCAACATAGCATTGCGGATATGTGACTGTAGGAACACGATTAAAAGATTTGAGTAATACTCCAATTATTTCCAAACAATTATTTTAAACACAAAACGTAGAAAGATAAAATTCTGTTCCTAAGTTTGTTTTTCAAATTTTCATGACATGGGTTTGGACATATTATTTAAAATTATGTTCTAAAACGACAGAGGTTGCTCACTATTTATTTTTAAGAACCGCAATCTGTGGCGACAAAATCGCTTGAGGATCAGTCTCCCTTGTCTCTCATAAACTAGCGTCATGTGCTTAATTTGTCAGAGTTTTTCTCCTTTTTCACCTTTTTCATCAACTCTTGCCTTTTTCTGTAACATCCTAAAAGCTGAAAGACCCAAAATTCAGGCCCACTGATACAACCTGTAAATTTGTGAAGGGTCATGGGTGAAGGGGAGGTGCACCGCTAATAATAATATTCTAGCATATTTCTCTAATATCACAGATTGTGTCTACCAAAAAAAGTTGGTGAAAAAAGGCACATTTTGTCAAAGACTTTTGTCTTGTGCACATTAGGACAGTTCACAAGAATATAAATTGAAGGGGAAGATCTTAATTTGATATTTTTATGAATTGTCTGGATGAGTGGCAGATAAATATCTTTGACGAAATGTCTCTGTTTTCAACAATACTCAAGTTCTGTACTACCAAAAGACTATTAACCAAAATGCCATAAATTATAAGCATCTTTCCAGATGGTAGATAAAAAAAATTGATCGTTAAAGAAAAACTCTTTGCAATCAGTGATATGTAAATTGTCTATTGGAAAGAAAGAGGGTCCACAGAAATATACGGATAAGTCACAAAGGTACATACAAATGGAACACACAGCACTGAGAAAAGTCAGAATCTGAAAGAGTAACATGGAGAGAAAACTGGAAATCGAGTCATAATGAAGAGCAAAAGTGAGAAAAAGATGAAAATAAAACTTCAGTTTGCAAGAGATAAAGCAAGACTTCAAAGAACAGGAATTCACATGAATGGGCCAGAAATTCCATCATGCAGTGCACTCCAAGCTGATCTGTTTTGCCGTAATCTCATCCCAAATCCTGAATGAGGGATATTTCTGTTTAGGCCAGGAATATAAGTATTGTCCAGGCAAATAATTTTATTCTTTTGTTCCTTCTCCCTTTTTTGGGATAAAAATTTCACCTACACTGAATGGATTCATTTTATTTGAAGGTGCAATTTATATTAAAATGATATGAAATTATCATTAGTTGGAAAGCTGGTATAGATAGTTTCTGTCATGTTCACCAGATCTCTGCTTATGCAACGTTCAATTTCCACACCAAAAATGATTGGATGTACTCGGCTCAGAAATTTTAATTTTCCTCAAAACTTTTCTCTTGCTCGCAGAAGACATTGGCTCCTTCCTGGCACATAATTCGAAAGACATAAGATGTCCTCTGGTACCTCGTGAAATTGCCATCTATATGTGTGAGCTTATATACACAAGTGTGAGCAAGCTGCTTAAATACAGGACACATTCTGCATCTTGTCCCCGCACAGATTCCTGGCTTCCAGTGGATGATGTCAGATAGCAATCAGGAGAAGGCACTTTGGTCAATTTATGCAGAGACATCAGAAACAATAGAACCAATTAGTACTGCCCTGGCAACTAACCCAATGCAGTGAGAGTCAAAGGTGTGGCCATACATATGACCTGGGTGACTCAGCCTGTCATTATCTGAACCTCCTCTGTATTGGTGAATGCTTTTATTTTCATGCAGTCAACTTAGTGCAATTCAGTACTCAAGTCTGACTTACAATAGAGTGCTAGGGTTAAGTGGTTAAGGAGGGTAAGAGGAGGAAGGGAAAGAGGTGTTCAGTTGCTTTTGCTTTTCCCAGTATATTTTTCAGCCCCAGGAATTGATTTTAGTCTGCCACAATTGAAGAAGCTGGTTAATTATTGAGTATCTGATAAGTGACTATGATCTTTTATATTCCTAAAGTTCAACACAAGATAGAAACTGGTGACAAGGTGAATAAAGTATATAAAAATATAACTGAACATAAAATTGAATAAAACAATTAAATAGCTCCTTTGAACACATTAAAGGTGGTAAGACAAATTGTGCATCAGAATTACAGCATGTAGAAGTATCCAGCTGCCAGTTTTGACTGAAGCAAACATACCTGTGGTAACAATATGAAATTCGACAAACTCCAGCTCAGGGCTTATGAGCTAGAGGCCGAACTGTAGACACTATTGTGGGGAATAGGGAAAGATACCTGGATTCTTTGTACCAGGTGGCAGTCATACCAATTAACATAGGATTGTCTCATTGTGTCAATGTTCGGGGTTAGGAGAGTATGACTGCACATGAGACAGGTAAGGGGACCCAAAGAGGAGGAGCACAAGAGAGTCAGCTTTTGTAATTCATAGAAAATCTACAGTGTGGAAACAGGTCCTTCAGCCCAACAAATCTACATCAACCCTCAGAGCATCCCATCCAGACCCATCACCCTATAACCCACCTAATCTACACACCCCTGAACACTATGGGCAACTTAGCATGGCCAATCCACTTAGCCTGCACATCTTTGGACTGTGGGGGTGGGGGGAAACCGGAGCACCCGGAGGAAACCCACGCAGACACAGGGAGAACATGCAAACTCCACACAGACAGTCGCCTGAGGGCGGAATCGAACCCGTGTTCCTTGCGCTGAGAGGCAGCAGTGCTAACCACTGAGCCACTGTGCGGCCCCAAATTTGTCCAACATGTTTGAGGTTCTCCCATCTTGTCTGGATTAAAGTGAAGCTTGTAGGCTGGATGAGCTAACTGACCACAGATGTGGTACAGGAAGCCTTTAAAGAGGGGGAAATGAGAAGGAATGTAATGGTAATAGGTGACAGTACTGTGAGGGGATTGATACTGTTCTTTGTAGCAAAGAGTGAGTCCAGATGGCTGTGTTGGCTGCTCAGTGCTAGGCTTTGGGATATCTACTCAAAGCTGGAAAGCACCCTGAAGTAGAAGGAGGAAGATCCCACCATCATGGTCCACACCGGTATCAACACTATTGGTCTGACAAAAAATGAAGTTCTGTATTGTCAGAATGATGAGCCAAGCACCAAATAATGAAGGAAAGGTCATAATCTCTGCATTATTACCTGAGCCACATGCAAATTGGCATTGGGCAAGTAGGCTTAGAGAGATGTGTGTGGCTCAAAGATTATGGGAGAAGTGGGTTCTGGTTTGACACTCAGTAATGTCACATCTGTACTGATGGAATGATTTCTATCTGATCTGTGTCAGGGATGGTGTCATTGTCAACTACATAACTAGGGAAATTGAAAAGTTTTATACTAACGAGTGGGGAGAGGAATCAAATTGGGGAAGTTGTTGAAATTGAAAACAGAGACAAGATAAAAGGGAAAGAGATTAATACAGGAAATGATTAAACAGAATATGACAGAATAGGATAATGAGTACTAGTCCAGGAGTCAACCAGCAGATACAATATACAAAGAGAATGAAAGGATAAAGCTAAAGTATCTGTTTCTGAAAAAAAAATAGAACTAAGAAAATAAATAGAAGGGGTAAAGTGAGTAAACAATAATGTGGCAAATGGAGCACAATGTGTGAAATTGTCCATTTTGCCAGGAATAATAACAAAGGAACATAATCTCTTAAGAGTGAGAGATTGCAGAGTTTTGAGATGTAGAGGGTTCTGAGTATTCTCATGCATGAATCACACAAGATTAGGACACAGGTACTGCAAGTAATTGGGAAAGCTATTAGATTGTGATAATTTACCATGAGGGGGATTGAATGTAAAAGTAGGTAGGTTATGCTTCAATTTTACAGGTCATTGGTGAGACCGCATCATGAGTACTGAATGCTGTATTGGTCATGTTATTGAAGGAAAGATTTGAATGCATTAGAAACAGTTTACCAGACTTATATCTAGAATGGGCTGGTCATCTATTGAGGAAAGACTTGAATCCACTAGAGTTCAGAAGAGTGAGAGAAGACTTGATTATGACATTAAATCCTGAGTGGTCCTGACAGGGGGCATAGAGAGTTTGTTCTCTCAGCTGGGAGAATCTATAACTAGGAATCACTGTTAAATATTAAGGGATAATGTGATTCTTTTACTCACATAGAGGATTATGGATCTTTGGAACTCACTTCCTCAAAATATGATGGAAGTAGATTCCTTGAATACTTGCAAAGCAGAGGTAGATGAATTTTGGAACAAAAGCAAAATTGCTGCAAAAGCTCAGCAGGTCTGGCAGCATCTGTGGAGGAGAAAACAGAGTTAATGTTTCGGGTCTGGGCACCGGGCCCGAAATGTTAACTCTGTTTTCTCCTCCACAGATGCTGCCAGATCTGCTGAGCTTTTCCAGCAACTTTGTTTTTGTTCCTGATTTACAGCATCCGCAGTTCTTTTGGTTTTTATTTAGTAGATGAATTCTTGTTAAGCAAGGGAGTGATAAGTATCAGGGATAGACAGGAATGTGGATTTGTCATTACAATCAGATCAGCCATCATTCTTATTGAAGGGGTTACACTTGCTTGTCATTCATATGTTTGTAGGTAACTAGGAAAAAAGAACTTCTTATATTAAACTGAGGTACTTGAAATTGTGAGTTCTATAAAGATTTTGTGACACTATCTCTACGCTCCATTCAGGAGCAACTGAAACTGACGGAATGCTCAATTTGGTCTTGTAATTTGTTGCAAAGTCTCCATATGAAACAAGTTATATTGAATTTACAGAAAAAATACTGGCTAACACTGGAGATTTGAATGAAATGCAGAATCTGAAGAGCTAACTCTAGCGAATATTTCTGCCACAGAACTAGATATTGTTCATTCTTTAATAAAGCAAATAACTGCAGATGCTGATGATCTGAAACAAAAATGGAAATAGCTGTAGAAACTCATCAGGTCTGGCACCTTCTATGGGGAGAAAGCAGAGTTAACATTTCAAGTTCAGTGATCCTTCATCAGAAGTGTTCTTGTTTGTTATTGACAATTCTTTATCTTTCAGCTTGTCTCGGATCATTTATTCCTGCATAATATGTTTTTGTTTCCAAGAATTGTGTAGAAAACAACTCCTATTAATT
>NW_025968848.1:17737-19532 GCF_021869965.1 Rhincodon typus
CTCCTATTAATTTTTATGTATCAAGTAAGGTGGTAGGACTATAAAGATTTCTATAAAGAAATAAAATACTACAGATGCTGGAGATCTGAAATAAAAGCAACAATTACTTGAGAATCTGAAGCAATTCAGGCAAGAGTTAACATTTTAAGACCAACAGGACTCATCTTCGGGATTGCTTTATGACAGCAAAACCCGACATAAACTTATATAAAATAGCTTTAAAAGCAGAAGTGCTGTAGCACTGGTAAAACATTAGGCAGAGTATTTTTCCTCTGTCCCAGTGAACAGAATGTTCTACTTTGAGACTTAAACTTAAGGCTTGCAAAGAAACAATACAAGCATGTAATATCTTGGCATGGTAATAATGTACTTTTTGGAGACAAATACATTGATCATACACCTTAGCTCTAAGTCTGTTTAAAACTGGAATGAATTGCATGCTTACCTCAAAAGTTCAAAGCAGATCTATTATTTAAGCAGTGTTCTAATGGTATATACTTTTTCCCTTTGAGTGAATAATGAAGCATTGTGATCCCACGCAAGCTCATTGTTTACAACCCAGAATAATAACAGTGCAACAGTGGTACAGTAATTATATGGAGGAAGTGGGTTAGTTGTCACTGCTAGAATTCTGATAAACACGGTTAAATGAAGTAGATGAAAAATATTCTGTTACCATGTTTATTTTTCCTTTATTATGGATCTGACTGGAAATCGCAAATGTTGCAACAGTGCAAGCAGCCAAGGCATAGTAGGTGTTGAAAACAGCTTTTGCCCTATTCATATTGAGAAGTGCTGCATTAAAACTGGGCCAGAACATCCACAGAAAGCTTGTACCTGTGGACAGGAAGAAGAATTTCAATCAGTGGATGTGGGACTGACTGCAAGATATTCAACATGACATTTGTCGAGAGAAAGGACAAAGATCAACCATAAACACATATTATAATTTTATCCACTTGTAACAAATATTTCTCAACATAGTATTTACTACAAGTGGACTATCACACACTACAGGTTTCCTGGAAAGTTACTGAATTTGTTTATTTAATTGGCTGTTTTCTTTACTTATAATAATATTGCTGGTTTTTAAGGACATTTTACAATGTTTTACTTTCTTTTGTAAATTTTGAAAAGTAATTAGAAGCATACAAAAGTAAAACCAAGACAACAAGGTGCAGAGACAACAAGGTGCAGAGCTGGATGAACACAGCAGGCCAAGCAGCATCATAGGAGCAGAGAGGCTGACGTTTCGGGCTTAGACCCTTCATCCTATGATGCTGCTTGGCCTGCTGTGTTCATCCAGCCCTGCACCTTGTTGTCTCGGATTCTCCAGCATCTGCAGTTCCTACTATCTCTGATTCAACAAGGTGCAGAGCTGGATGAACACAGCAGGCTAAGCAGCATCATAGGAGCAGAAAGGCTGACGTTTCGGGCCTAGACCCTTCATCAGAAATGGGGGAGGGGAAGGGGGTTCTGAAATAAATAGGGAGAGAGGGGGAGGCGGATAGAAGATGGTTAGGGGAGAGGATAGGTGGAGAGGAAACAAACGGGTCGAAGAGGCGGGGATGGAGCCAGTAAAGGTGAGTGTAGGTGGGGAGTTAGGGAGGGAATAGGTCAGTCCAGGGAGGACGGACAGGTCAAGGGGGCGGGATGAAGCTTATCAAAATCTCCCCTCCCACTACTGCATCCCAAAACCAGTCCAGCTCGTCCCCGCCTCCCTAATCTGTTCTTCCTCCCACCTATCCCCTCCTCCCATCTCAAGCCGCACCCCCATCTCCTACCTACTAACCTC